>NW_026606722.1:7050000-7147500 GCF_029890125.1 Rhinichthys klamathensis goyatoka
GTTTTTTGGTTATATTTATAAAATAAAATTACCATGCATTTCCATTTTACACTATCGAACAGAACGACGTTGCATCTGTACCAATCGTACGAGGCTACCAATCATAATTTCAAAAGCAGTTCTGTAAAAAAAGTAATTTTACATATATAGCCTATATATATTTATTTTTATTTATTTTATTAGGCCTATTATTATTATTATTATTTTGATTCCCTACAACCTAGAGTTTTTAAAAACATGGTTTTAAGTAAAGTGTGATTTGCCAGGGGGGACGGGGATTTCCTTCTGGTCTAAACATCCCTGCTTCTGCTGAATTATTTGAATCCCCACACCCCTCCCTCCACAGCTAATCAATGCTATAGGCTACTTCACCAATAGACCATATCAAATATAAAATAGAGATATGCAACAAGCACGTTTAAACAACGACAAACAATAAAATCAAAACCAGCGTTTCAGTTGTTCATTAGTTCAAGTGGCCTTAATGCATGCACGGCTTTTCAAAATTTCACAAAGCGTTTTGAGATTATTTTGAATGAAATATTGAAGTTTATAATTAAGTGTTTTGGCAGACCACGCCGAGTGGCCCTATGCATTTTTCTAAAGTCGGGTTTTATTCGAACTTTTGCTAACGACAAAAACAGTTTATCTGTCGTCTCTGTCTCCGGGAACTGCGCGTCACAAAAATGAACCGAAAGCCACTTCAGCTCAGTCACTATAAGAAATCGGCTCTGTCTAAAGCCTTTAAATGTCTAAATATTCTGGCTAATAAATGTTATCTGATTATGTAATCCATATGAAAACGAGAGGTACAGAGGATGTACTCAAACATGTAGCCTGTAAGCGCTTCCCAATGAGAAAATGACAAGACAAGGGTGAAAATCTCGCTCTAATTAAATGTAGCAGGCTAAATCGCCCTGAATTAAAATGTAAAAACAGATCAAATAATGCATTTGTCGAAATGTTGCGATATTGTTTCATTTAAGTTCATAATTATTCAATACATGTTATTTAATTTAGCAGCATTACCACGAAGCACCGTGGTTCGATATTTATTTGAATAAAAAATAAAAATAAAAAAACTTAATTCACAAATTGCATGCCTGGTTGAAAGGATCCAAAGATCCCTGTAGACTTTAATATTGAGTTGAACATTTTGTTCATGAAAACAAATTAACATGCGTTTTTTCAGATTATATTTAGTTTTGCTTGGAAAAAGCTGGCCCAAACCAGTTTTATTTCATCAATTACTGAAATAATTAAATATTTAGTAATAAGCTTTTATGACAGAAATATCACTAGGCTACATGTAACTTAAATCATTTAATTCCTTCATTATCAACACTGTCTAGAATAGCGATTTAAGTGTGAATTGTGACTTCTCTTTGTGTTAAATCAGCCTCAGACTCCAATAGCCGGTGGGGGGTTGGAGGGACAGTTCAGTGCTGTATCGAGCGCGCAGGACAATAGGCATAGGTGTTAATGTTCCTCTTTCATATGGAGAGCGAGGGAGACTAAATAAACTTGTTAAAAAGAGATTCAGCGCGAGAGAGGCAAAGAAAAACGCATGTTTTAATTTAATTATGTTGCTTTGGACAATTTTCGTTTTGTAGGCCTACTGTTTTAATTGTTTAATATAGCTGTCATTTCTTTGGCAATACAAATTTAAAATGTCGCAAGAATAAGATTAGCCTAGTGTTTCTTATTTTGCATCGCAAAAGAAATAAACTCTAAACCCGATGCAACCCTGTTTTAAATAAAAAAAACTGTCCCGACACTTTATTTAAACCTTGAAATGTTCGAACTTGGTTTCAAACTTAAGTAATTTTAGTGTTCTTTTACATTACACAATAATTTAGCAGACTAAAGACGTGCTTCTTCATTTTCATTTTCTGATGCAATCGGCTGACAATCTTCCTTCATCAGTTTTTGTCCTTTGTGCAGCGGCTGCGGTTCCAGGAATGTAGCAAATTTATGTTGTAATAATAATTAAACAAAACTCTTGACTTTAAATAAGTAAACAGTTATAAACAGTTAGCTATTTAAGCATCAAGAAGGTTAAACATAAACGCTGTAGGGCAACATCGGTTAACAACATGTATGCTACATTGAGATTCGATCCGAGTCGATTGAAGCTCCTCGAAGCTCGTGTTGTTGCGTTAACCACTGAGCTATCGTCTATACGTCTGTGACTGTTTTTATTGCAATGTTTTACTTTTTCATTATTTATTCAATTTCATTTCAGTAGCCTAATTTCAGTATTGTGATTATGAATTATTTTAACTACGTTTCACTTGTTGAATTCATCTGCTACCAGCTTTCAAACGCTCTGAATCAGTGCGGTGCGGCAGCAGATTACGCATTAGAGAGAATAAACAAACACTTTTCAGAGTCTATGATTGTAGCGCCTCTTGGCGGTAAAAGGCAGCAAATACACCCCACATTTTACCGCCGCGGTGGAACGGCTGATGTGGGCATTGTCATGGCTTGCCTCGACATTTGCGTTTGAATAGCGCGCGTCCTCCGTGGGCGTGTCAGATTAACGCGTAATGAAGTGTAATGAGCTGGGGAAAAAAAATCTGACAGCACTCTCTTTTCATACAGATTACATAAACTGAGAATATTTGTTTTTTATATAAATTACATCATTAAAAAGAAGAGAATTCAAGCTTCATAAAGAAAAACCTCTCGTGCCTGTATGACAAGTATTTGCAGAGTTAGAGTTAATTTTTCGGACGTGTTTCAGAATGGACTGCACTGACAGAGAGAAGGCAAAACTCGCATCATGTTTATTTTTCTTTATTTGACAAAAAGCACAAAACTTTGTTTTTATTGTGAGTATACAGAAAAATAATAGACAATTAACAGGATCGATTGATGTATAACACTTATATGTACGATCAAAATCAACAGAGTATTTTAAGTCTATTTTTCTGCTATGTGAAAAAAAAACGGCAAAACGCGCGGGCGCGTTTCTGGTCCCCAGAGGGTTAAAGGAGGGTGATGAGTACAGGGTCCTTGACTGACCCAGTTTGAAGGGTTTCAGGACTGATGGGCCGCCAGAGCGTCGTCAACAGTTTGTCCTCCTGACCCCCATCCTCCCCTTGTCTTTATAACCCTCAATTCATTTGTTTTCTTACCCTAATGAGTCTTCCTGTTCCCAGAAAGCAAACTCTATAAGGGGTCCTTGGATTTAGGTGACTAGAGAAAGAGAGACCACATCCCTAGTTTGTGAGGGTTTTTTTCAGTGTCAGTTTTTTCGGTTAAATTTTTATTTTTCTCATTCTCTGCTCAGCCCCTTAAATACTCTATTTTTTTTCACCTGCCTTTGGTTTTCTCTCATTTCTTTAACTTTTTTTTTACATTTCTCAGCTGTTTTGTAATAAAAGCTCAAGTTCTACAAATGTTGCCATTGTTAAAATTGCTTTCCATCTCTTTTTCTTTAGTTCTACCTGCAGTCTCGGTTCACGTGGCGAGGAGCCCGTCTCCTACGGCCCCTCCTCCAGTTCACCTTGCTAATGATGGCCTTCTACACCGGCTTATCACGTGTCTCTGATCACAAGCACCACCCCACTGATGTCTTGGCTGGCTTTGTCCAGGGAGCCCTGGTGGCCTACTGCATAGTGAGTACATATTTGTATTTCATTCATTAGATATGCTTCAGGTTTCCAAATAAGATATTGTATCTTTTTAGGAGACAAGAGTCTGTTGTGGAGTCAATCTTGAATTTGTCTTTTTTTGGTCGGAAAGTGTACCAATCTGGAAATTCCTACTTTATGACTTTTGATAACCACTGGCCTTGATCTTCTTGTCTTCACAACATCTGGATTTTTTTTTAAATCAAATTGGTGAACAAACACTTTTTACACAGTGTTAACACCAGAAGAACTAATTAAACTTTCCTTTCGTAAATGTGCTGGCAATTATCAGCCCTACAAGTTTGACATTATAGCATGTTTTCCTGTTTTTATCTGTCACTTTGAAACATGAAAATATTTTTCTTTTACTGTAAATATAGTTTGTGAGAGTCCATTATTATGTTTGAACTCAACTAGAGGCAGATTTATCTGATTAAGAACCATTAAGAACAGACTTTATCTGGTGTCATCTGGTAGTGAAGACAGAAGAAGACCATCCAGAGTTTGAGGTCGGAAGGGGATCTGGAATATCTAGAACTAGACCACAACATTCTCCAGACCCCACCCTCTCTCTTTTTCACCCCTATCCACAAAATTACTCAACCATCACAGTGAAGCATAAACTTTTTCTTAGTAATGCAGAGCATATTGCCTCAATTGCACCATTACCAGCTCTCAAATGAAAGCTGGGGGGAGAGGGGGTTGTGGAAAAAGGAATTTTACACTTCATAATTGTGGCACATGTCACACTCGTTAGTGCCAAACTTTCCCTGCAGTAAGCAAACCTTCACTTTACTGGATTGTGTTTGGGAAAATTTAGTCTGCTGAACTGACTGTTCTCTATAAGAGAAATTACAATGTTAATTAGCTATTTAAAGAAACAGGATGTTTTCTGTTTCGTAAAGGGGGTGGCGAAAGTATTTTAGGCCCACAAGTGTGGTAGGGGGTTGTGGGGTGGGCAAGAGACCAATACCTCTTCCCCCAGATATCACCCCCATCTTAATTATTACAACAACTGAGGGAAAAATATCTGAATTCTTAGTGTTGGAATTGAAATATTGAGTTGTGTTTCTCATACATCAAAATACAATTCCCAGAATGTCCTAGGAGTGTCTTTCTTCAGTTTAATTGGTTGTGACGGAGCACAGTTTTTATGGTACACAGATGTTGGCCAAACATCTTTCTACTGGAATCATGAACCTCCAAAACATTTAATCGTAAGTCCTTGAATTTACTGAACCTGTGTTGTTCACTTTTCAGTTGGCTCTAGTCTTTATTTATTGGCATTTCGATTTTTCCAAGAGTAGTTTTAGGCATTTGCCAACCCTTTAATAACCTCATTAAGAAGTTTTTTTTAGTGAAACAGTCTTGTTTTGCTTGAATTAACTATCAGCTTCTGATGGACATGATTTTCTTTAAACCCCTCAGGTTCAAGCTGTAGGATACAGTCTTTGAAACCTGGAGAAATTTCTTCCCAGTGTGAAAAAAAAAAAAAAAAAAATGGCTGATAAGTTAAAATAGGAGAGAGCAGAAATGAGATCCTTTTCACTACAGATCAAGGCGCCTATGTACTTGTTTTTAATGAGCCTACATTTGGAATCTGTTCCGCTCCCCATCTGTGAACGCTTTAGAGGCCCAATTAGATTATCTCTAATAACCAAAGCTCTGATGGAGCCTATAGAGGTAAAGTAAGGTGCATGTCTTTAGAAGAAACGGACACATGGTAACATGCCAAAGTTATGTCCCCATCCCCAAACATCACGGATTGTTTTTTCACCGTAGGCTGCAGTGTACCTTATCCAAACGTCTCAGCTAGTAGTCTCTGAGTTCATGGTTGGGAGGTGAAACATTTCTTTTAAGCTTGACTATAGGTGCTGATTACTGCTTAAGGGGGTTGTGTTTAAAGACGCTTAAAGGTTGTAAGTGCTCTGGGTTGGTATCCAACTGGCTGGCTTCAAAGAAAAGGTGGAAAGTTACAGGTCTTGGTGAGTTATGGCCGTATTGCAAAATCTGATTACAGACTTACTGCATGTTCCATACTAAGGATCAGGTCGCAAGGTGCTGTTAGACTGTGATGCCCACAGATAACTGATCTCAGAACAGCAATTAATGTCAGTCTGCCTATGTTTCATGCAAGGGAAACTCGAAATTAAGCATCACAATGCTAACTAGGCCATCCGTTTCGTTTAATCTCCTAAAATTCCAATTCGTTATACTCAGGCCTGGTTTGTATCAGAGATTTTGGCAAGATTCACCGTTACAATTGCTAAAGTCAAGCAGCTTGGCATATGTTTAACTGTGATACTTAACTAAAATTCAGACTTCAGAAACCACTTTTTCCTTCTTTGTCTTTTGGACTTGTGACTGCGGCCACATCCTCCAGTTCTTCCTGTTGGAGAGTGGCGTGAGCTGTTTGTTCATGTCATCAAACACGGCCCACTTTCTAAGTTGCTGACATGGATGGAGAGAGTGTGAGAGGTTGGCTGCTTGCAAGGCTCGGTTGCAGAGGTGTTTCCTGCAGGACTAGACAAGGGTGGAAACAGCTGGAGGCCAGCGCTCAAACAGCCTTTTCCTCTTTCCACTCTCTCTCCATATCCACAGCACCCTTTGAGTTCTCTCACCACAACAGATCCTGGTCAACGGTATCCCACCATTCCTCAAGAGCACAGAGGGTCATGTTCAAGATTCTGGACTCCAATTCCTCTTACAATAATAGTCCATAGCTAAGTGCTTCTGGTCTGGCTTGGGTGGCAATATGGTTGTCCTGATATCCTATCACTCTCTCCCAAATGTTAGGCCTGAGCTTCACTCTTCTTTATTTTTTCCTCCATTGGCCGCCACAACACTCTTGTAGCCATGGTAACAGAGACCATCTCAAACCGAAAATAGTGTGGTTGTGTGTAAGAAGAACGGAAATTTTAACAGTGTTATTAAACCTTACTAATGTTATGCAGGAGAGCGAGCAGCCAAAACACAACTTGGTCTCCACAATTATTATGCAGATGTGGCTCAGTGCCTGAAGCTACAATTTAAGACACATGCATAACATAAGCAACACACTCTCACACATAATCATGTGCTGTGTTTGGCGCTTTTAGGATCAGGCACACCCAAACAAATGGAGGACCACACACAAGTGTACACACCCATGACATCTATGAACCTGTTCACAGTTCAGTTGAATCCCATAAAGCCATCAGTGAAAGTGACTGAAGTTCAGTGAGATTCATTTGAGAGTAGATTGGATTGAGTTGGTGGTGAGCCCTCACAGCTCTGGGATCCAAAATAAGTGTATACATTATGCTGATGTTTTGAGACTCTGACAAATGTTGGATGGTGACAAATTGTTTGGTGTCATTTCCTGTCTGATTAAGTGTTTGTCTGTGAGAGTGCCGGGGTGGAGCAGTTAGCTTGCCATGTTGATGATGTCAACCACTTTAATAAAATATAATACAGAGATGGAGACTAAAATAGTACATTAGGCAACTTGATGCCCTAGTGTTTTCACTTATGTTACACTTTAAAGAGAAAGTGTCATAGAAAACACGATTTTGATACCCTTGCGCGGCAAGCACAGCAGATTCAGCCATAGCCGTTGCCTGTTGCATAGCGTGTACGTGACTGTGGGGGAGGCATCAAGATAGGGGTGTGTTTGTTTTGTTTATTTCATCTATCAACAGTGTTTACCAGAAATTGATTACATCACCTAAAAGGTGAATTTTAATTCTTCCTTTATATGCAGTTAGTGGTACCGCAATAAGGTCAACGCACATCCACAGGCTTAGACAAACAAGAAAAACAGCTTCCTGGTGCTGACTGAGCATTTGAGCACAATGGAGTGAGTTTGCTGTGGAAGAACACTTTCAGACAGAGGGCTGTAACACAGGAAGCACTCACCCCGTGACACAGGTTCATTTGCTGCCTGTGATTATTGTGAGAGACATATTGGTGCCTGAATATTTTACAACTTGAACATTTACTTTAAAATGTACTGATAACCAACATAATAATGGTTACATAGGTGGTAAATGGTTACAAACAGATGGTAAAATAGGTGTTCATCATAAGTGTCCTGCCCGTAAATCGTGGCCAATACTCATCATAGAGTCATGCACACAAAGACTAATGAACAACAACAACAACAACAAAAAATGAGAAGAAAAAAGTATTTATATAGAATTTGTGATGCCACGCTGGGAATGTCCTTTTATTGGTCATAGTTTTTACTTACAAAGCCATAATATAATGTGAATTTTTTACTGGGTATAATTAAGTTTTTTACTGTAGCATTTTCAATTTAGTGCATTCATTTTGCTTTTCAAACGAATATGCACTTGCCATTTAAAAGCCCATATCAGACATCCTTCCTCTTATATTGAAATCCTTCATAATTGCAAACAAGCAGAGGTTCTAGATTCAGTTTCCTGATGTCATTCCAGTGCGATGTAAAGGTCACTCTTGAAATGTCATGATCTTTCTGGCATGCTTTCACTCATATGGGCAGGACACCCTCACAGGAGGCCCTATAGGATGAACTCATCCACTGTAACCTTTGGATAAAGCGCTCTTTGTATGCGAGCATGGAGTCTTTCACTGAGAGGATATCTAAGAAACAGCTGCTGGAAAGATGATTCCAGATCTCTGATGGCCTCTCTAAGGCTTTCTGTTCACTTTCTATCTCTTTCCACGCACACACTTACTAACCTGTTGATAGTCACAGTTTGCTTACTCAGGCCTGTCACTCACATAACCAAATAGGAAATCCCTTCTCTTTTTTTTGACTCTGTGTGCAAGTCTATGTGTGCTTTTTCTTACCCCTTAGCATCGTCCAAGGGCAGTGCATCGCTGCGGCTGACAGCAAGACCTGAAGCGTGTCAGGACAATTTAGCTGACCTCTTTTCCTGTCACACACTGGGCCCATACTCTTCACACACTCATAAAGAGCGTGTGTTTACGCATTGGCAGGCTTTCTGGAATCGGTGATTCCACGTTGCTGTGGTCCAGCTCAGCTGTTCTGCATGCTTCAGTAACATTCATGGTGTGTAGACGGCTAAATATCCCGTAGGCCTCTCCAATGCCTGCATAACTGTGAAAGCATCCCGTCTTTGGCATGAAACGTGGCTCAGACTTGTATATTTTCAGCTCTTTGTAAATCCATTGGGTGCAAACCTAGTCTAATGCCAAGGGCACACTTCCTTTCTTCCCCTCCCCGGTTTCCTGTTTTGCCAGTGATGTCATTAGAACGCAAAGAGAGGGTTGTCGGGCATCTCTCCTTGACAACAAAGCTCTTCCCACGCCAAGTGAGACCATTAATCCTGACCTCACTCCCCACTCCCTCACAGTGGAAGACTGAAACAAAAGAACTGAGGGGTTTCCTCTTTATCTTTACTACTGACTCAAGGCGTTGGCCGCTCTTATCAGCGTGTGACCTCATATCCGTATGTCACGGGCGATGAAATGCCAGCCTTTATATCATCTGACATTTCAAAAGCCATATTGCTCATTTGTGGCCATTGGAAAGTGCAACAATGCTTCCAAAATATGTGTCTGAATAGGGGTAACTGAGATGTTTAATAATATGCTGGTTAATTTAGCTCCTCTACTCCTTCGTCATCCCTTCCATCCCAGAAAAACAAACACTGTTTTCATGAACAGCTCCCTACATAACACGACCAATACCAAGTAACTAATATAGATCAAATGTGACAAAATTAAGGGGTTGTAGTGATCACTAAAGGGGGAACCAAAGGGAAAAAATATCCACTGATAGACGAATCCAGTAATAGACGCTCCCCTGTGTCTCTGTGTAAGCACTCGGTGAAGACCACATGTTTTTGAAGTGTTGATTATTATAGCCAATCACAGACACATGTGTTGAGCGCATGAACTCAATGGCCAATCAGAGGTCTTAAAGAATCCGTTCAACAGCATTCAAAATGCCAGAGGGAAATGCTTGCATCGTCATATTTTTAATATTTTTGACAACACCATCACATCACTGACAACAATTTTTTGTGTGTATTACAATCACATTCTGTGGATAACGTGATTTAAGTTGCATCCTTTGTTTTCTGGGAAGACTTTGGTTCTCAAATAAATGATCTAATTCTGTTTTTCTATCTCTTCTTCTAGGCCTTTTATGTATCGGACCTCTTCAAACCCAAAGCCAAGACTGCCACTCCACCTCCCTCGCCAATCAAGAAAGAGCTCCTCCCCTCTTCTGACATCATAGAGAGGAACAACCATCACAACATGGTGTAGGAGGGAATGAACGGGAGGATCCGTCTGTAATCTCCCCATCCCTCACCCCCTCCCCCCATCCCCTTGAAGAAACCAGAACAGCCACCTGTGACAGAGGAGCTACGGCCTAGCTGACACCTCCTCTCTCTCATCTGACAGTAGAATGTAGGGACAGGACAGAGACAATCCTATTGACTCTTATTATGACTTTATAAAGACCTCACTATCCTAGAGCCCAATCTGGAAGGCGAAACCGACACAAAGCTAACAAAAAAAAAGTGATTTCTCCCTCGAAATGTTGCGTAATTTGTTGCGGAGCATGAATTCAGTTCGGGCAAACCGGCCCTTTGACGAAAATAATACACAGAAATATAAGAATGCGTTAACGAGCGACAACGAAAGGAAGGAGAGGGTGAATGTGAGGCTGGTCATGTGACCAGCGCTTCTCTCTTTCTGACCGTCTCTTTCTATTGTCTCTGTGGCCTTTCCGTAACCGCATAGGACAACAAATTCCTTATTAATAGGAATGATTCGTTTTACCTGCGATGTAATTAGCACAGATATATTAACAATATAAAGAAGAATAACTTATAGCACTATATCCAAGTTCATTGTTAAATGTCACCACTCGCTATCTGAGAAGTGTAGCTTTGAGAAGCTTGATGAAGGTCTGTACACGAGATCAACAGCCATCAAAGCTGATCTTGTTACCCGAACAGTGGCCTAACTGCATTTTAACGGGTTTTAAATGGTGGGTGGGTGGGGAAAGGGACTTTTTTTTATATAGATAAAGACAGATAAAGATATTTTAGTATATGATTTCACGATGCCCGAACTCTGGGGGCGTGGCCGAGCCGTGCCGCCTCGCTGTCTTCTGATTGGTCAGAGCGAACGCAGGGGGCGGAGTTAGATGTTGGGGAGGATGGCGTAGAGTTGTGTCTCGCCACCACGGTCGCTGGGATTGATTCCCACTGACTGCACTGGCACATTTTTTTTATTTTTTTTTGGAACTGGGAACGAGCCTCTTCCGCTGGCTGGTTTGATCTCTTTCCCTTCCGACTGCATAATCACTCAACTCTAGTTGTGTGTTTTTACCCATAATGCCACCTGTGCCCTCTGCCTGTCCTGGCAAGAGTCAAACTACCCCAAACCCTGACGGGGTTAAGGGGATGTGGGGTCCTTCAGCAGGACTCTCCGTCTAACGTTTGTGTGTTTATATGTGTCGCGTGTGTTTCTGCAGCCAGTCCTGGTGCAGTTTGCCGTTACCATGTGAAGAAACTTAAGAAAACTGTGGACTTTTTTTTTTATATATATATGCCTTTTCTTAGCCTTTGTGATCCTATCGTGATGATGTCTACTGTCCCCACTAACAGCTGTACAATAATGCCTGACTATTACAGAGAACACATCCATACAACACAACTCAAGCTCTAAATGTGTTGCACATCCCTCCCATTGTATAGTCCGTCCTATCATTTCAACAAACCGTTTTATTTCTCTCTCAGAAGTATATAAATAATGTATAGATCACTAAAATTAACTATGTAAGATATTATTTCTGAACGTGTTTAGATATATCCACTATGAATCTAAAAAGCAATGTGTCATGACCTGTGTTATTTACAAAGTGCTGCTTTTATGAGCATTGATTGACAGATTTTTGTATTTAGGTAACTAAAATATTGTAGATTTGTGATAGTACGTTTTTAATAAGCGTTGAATAAAACACATTCAATTGTATCAAATTCACTTTTAGTATTTTTGTATTGTCTCATTTTGTACAAAATAAATAATAGCAAAATGTGTTTTGTTTTTTTTCTGCTAAATGTACTTAGCTCTAATACATGTGCTTTTAAATAAAAGCTCATTATAAACAACAAAAAAGTGTTTGGTTTCTTATTAAGTGAAATTGAAATTGTCCTGTTTTCGATGAGTAAAACCCATTAAAATTTCAAACAGAACATTGTTTCTTAATTGATTTTATTTAAATAATTATATTTCTTTTTAAAACTGAATTTTCAGCATCATTACTCCAGTCTTCAGTGTCACATGATCCTTCAGAAATCACTCTAATATGCTGATTTGCTGCTCAAGACACATTTCATAGTATCAATGCACAGTTGTGCTACTTACTATTTTTGTAGAAACCATGATACTTTTTTTCAGGATATAAAGTTTAAAAAAACTGTGTTCAATGAGTAAATCACAATAGTTTCGAAAAGAACATTTTTATGGCGTATTGCGTGTGTTGCTTAACTACCCGTCATAAAAAAGTTTGAAAAAGAAGCTAAATGAATTGTCTTGGAATGAAATAATAAGATTTTAGTACCGTCAGCATGTTTCAATCAGGGCTGGGCGTTCTTGTTTTCCTAGGACTAAGACTGACTTCATATTTTGGCTGTGTTGAGGAGCCATGATCGTATGATCGTATTTTCTAATGTTAGGCTCCCTGACGGTGGGACGCTGTCATATTCTCCACTGTTATGAAGTCTGTTAAGTCTTGAAACATCACTGTATAGCTGAAACATCTCTACAAATTACTCTAAAATGCAACTAACCAATCAAATTGAACGGTTTAATGAGGGAAAATAAATGCCGCCAAAGGCTGGTGCGTTGAATTGTGGGTACGTTACATCAGTGGGTTGGGTTCGGGCCAGGCTTTTGAGGTCTTTGCTGATGGATCGAGGCGATGGCACTGAGAGCAGTTCTGGTTCTGTGGTCATGTTTGGCTGAGGGAAGGGAGCTGGGGAGGCCTGTAGGCAGGACTGATGCCAGTACCGAAAGAACACGAGGGAGGTTCAGTTACTCCTACAGCCTTGAGCCTCAGCACAGGCTTTTTTTTTCTAAGTTGCAAAGGCTGGGCTATTTTACTGGTTTTGCACTGACATCTACACTAAGCCACCAATACTAGTCCTGCCTCTTAAGGGCCATCAGGTTGGAACTTTTCACCTTAACTCACCTGATTAGAAGCCAGATTATAATGCAACAACGGCGTTTTGGGCCTTTGATCAATGTTTATATGTGAATAAATTCAATTCATGCTCAATTCATATGGAATAGTTTTATAATCTCTTTATGAACTTTTTGAAGTGTCAAAGTGGTAGTTGCGTAGCTGTCAACGGAGGAACAGAAATCTCTCAGATTTCATTAAAAATGTCTTCAAATTCCCCAGTAGTGAATCATTTTATCCCTTTAAATTCACCTTTGATCACCAAAAATGACACTTTTTTTTTTTTTTTACCTTTATTTATCCAGGTAAACTTTGAGAACCACTTCTCATTTACAAACATGACCTGGCCAAGAGGCTACAAGAATAAATAAGAACATACTGTACAGCTGTATATAGTCAAACACATAACACATAGAACAAGCAACTAAATTAAAAAAAAGATAGACAACAAAGGGGAAAAAGAAAAGAAATAGAGTGCTTAAATATGTGTGTATAAATATGGTTGATGATTGTCAGCAGGAACAAGAGTCAACTGTGATTTTCGAGGTTTTGCTTAAAGATGGAGATTGGGATCAGGTAGTAGTCCAAAGGTAGTAGAAGTAGAGGGGATACTAAATTTAATCAAATTACTTGATCTTGTGTGATAGGTGTTATGAGCGGCATGAAGTAGAGATGACAAATAAAGAGGTGCCTTGCCCAGAATTGTCTTGTATATGAAGAGAAACCAATGATGGAGCCGCCGGGTATAAAGGGAGGGCCAACCCACCAGTTTATACAGGTCACAGTGATGAGTGTGAAATTGTGCATTAGTGGCAAAACGGATGGCTGAATGATAGATTGTGTCAAGTTTTTTTAGAGCTGTTTTTGATGCCATTCTGTAGATAATATCGTCTTAACGAGGGTGCATTTGGAAGCATGGGTAAAGGAGGCTTTATTACGGAAAAGAAAGGCTAGTCTAGCTTTGACTTTTGTTTGAAGGTTATTGATGTGTGTAATTAATGACAGGGATGAATCCAGATACCTAGATATTTATATTCTTTGACATACTCCAGAGCCATACCGTTCATGCAGGTGATTGTAGGTGGAGTCTCTGTAACCTGTTTTCGGCTAAAAAGGATACATTTTGACTTATTGGTGTTAATACGGAGGTGGAGACTGTCAAAGAACTGCTCTATATAGGTGAAGCTGAGTTTAAGACTGGAAGCCGCAGAATTGGGAGAGGAACCAACTGAGTACAAAATGGTATCATCTGCATAAAGATGAATCCGAGAGGTACTAACAGCTCTGGCAATATCATTGATGTAGATAGAGAAAAGGATTGGACCCAGGATGGAGCCTTGAGGCACACCTTTAGAGACAGTAAGTGGGTCTGACATAATGTTGTCAACCTTTAATTGCTGACATTTAAAGTCCCCCTGTGGTGAAAATCAAGTTTTTAAAAGTTTATATGTCTATGGTCTTTTTATCATGCTTCAAGACAAACCAGGTACAAATTCATGTCAACACCATTGCTGAGTATTTTCTCCTTAAAACTGCAGTGAACTAAAGACAGTCTCAAAAACGCGGTTTGAAATCACTGGTGTTTCTGACATCACAAACTACCTTGTAACCAATCAGGACAACGTGTGATTGTCACAGCTACCACAGTAGCCCCCGTAATGCCTTCTCTGCACCAAGTGAATGGGTTTCCCCTGGGGATTTTCAAACTGTACACTTGCCTGCCGACAGTGTATGACCACCTTTGACTATGAAATCAGTCTGTTATAGTCAACCTGCAATAAAACACCTTCCACATTCAGGCTTAAAAAACACAAAAGCAGATGTGATAAAACCAGCCTCAATGCTGAGTAGATAAACTTCCCAATTACATCCGCTGTCACTGCTTGAGTTTAATGACGATATTGGTTTGTGCAGGGTGGTTTATGAGACCTCCAGCATACAGTACGGTCTCATTATACATTACTCCTGATACAAGAAGAGCACTGTAACCAACAGAGGAGCTGTCCAGCCAGAGCTGCTGTGGTAGGGATGGGAATCAGACCGGATCGAGGGCAGACCCAGCAGGAAGGACGTCCAGGGTCTCTGAGGGTCTTTTCACTCTACGGCCCGCCGTGAGGAGGGGCGACAGGGCTGGGCTCCGCTATCCACTTCCTTTAGGGAAATGGAGCACATTCCTGAATCCAACCTAGAAATGCACAGGAATGGTCACAAAGAGGACAGAGAGAGAAAGAGAGGGTGGGGGTCATCTGCACAACCAATTAAAGTTGAATGCAAAGGTCAAAGGTGATGGTATACAGTAACTACATATTCAGACAAGAGGGGCATTTTAACTGAAACCTGGAGTTGTTTTTAGAGATTTTTCCCCCCATAAATATCAGGTTGGGGGAAGTTGTCACCAGCGTTATTCTTGTGTTATTTATATATCCTTTTATAGTATTTATTTTTAATTAGCTTTTGTTTTTATATTTTCAGATTTAATTGTAATTTTAGGGTCAGGGTTAGAGTTACCTTAAATTAACAATAAAAACACTGGTTGTTATAAATGTCAGAAATACATACTTTTTTTTTAATGTGTGTTAAATGAACTGCACCTTTTTTTCCCATGGACAATAAGAATTAAAATGTTCTATTAAAAATGTTCAATACGTTTTTTTTTTTTTTTTTTTTTTTTTTTTTTTTTGCCATGGCTTTAAAGTATGTCACTGTAAAAAAAAAAATTCTATTATCAATAATTTACGACAACAAATGTTTTTACATAGCTTTAACTCATTTTCTTAAATCAGTTTAATGTAATTCAAGTTGAAATGACTTAAACATCCAAGTTGATTGTACTTAAAAATGTAAGGCAGCAAAAAAATTTAACAGTTATATGCACAAGCTAACTATCAACATAAACCTATAACCTGAAAAACATGCACTGGAGTAAAAAGTGTAACAACAATCTTCCTAAAAGATGAAAGGGTTATTTATGGCGAGAGAAATGAGTTATTGGTGTTTGACACACAGCACAATTTTCATGGTAAATCCATTATGAATGGTGGCAACATTTCCAGACACTAATCCACACACACACACACACAAGCATTTACGGTTATTTCTCCCCTCTTCTTATGAAGGCACATGTGTAGGCTGCTCTCACAGGAATTAATCAAACTCTGATTTCTAAGGGATTATCCTGCAGCTCAATTACATTTTCTCAGATTTACAGTATTAAAACAATATCCCAGAATTTCCGGTTGGCTTTAAACATAATAAGAAAGCAATCCAAAGAACATCCTCATAATTGTCAAAGACAGGATTGGCCCACTTTAGGCTGCTCTCATTTTTGTCATACAGAGCTATGTCGAGAATTTTGCGAGGAAATTTGGTATCCTTATCAGATTTACTATTAAAATAAACATCTGCAGATGATGAGGATCATGTTGCTCATTTACTGTACATGACGAGAGTTATTTTGTAATTAAAGTTTAAATGTTTTGTTTTGATTTAATTAAACTTGGATTATACAGTTTATCATTACACCTGAATATGCTCGTGAAGTTTTTCTTTTCTGACTGTTTGAACTGTTTGAACAAGGACAAACTAGGGAAATATGTCGTATGTAATGTAATGGTTCATATCTTCAAAAAGATGTTCGATAAACATACAGTGGAAGTATGTTCAGGTTCAAGCGGAAACTCATGTGGTATCAGGTTGCGTTTTGCACTTTCGTTGCAGAGGTCTTTCACACAGAATGCATTTTTGTATTCCACTGTTCTGCTTTTCCATGTTTTCCAGGTTAAACAGCTTGTTTGCGTCTCTACAGACTTCAGAAGGATCTCAGCATCAGAAACAAGTGGATGGTTCCTTTTAATGGCATCCCTACGGAGCCCCCCTAGTCCCACTTTGTCAAAAAAAATTATTATAATTATCTCGTGGCCTCAAGATAAGTGACTCGTGGCCTCAAGATACTATCTCGTGGCCTCAAGATAGTATCTCGTGGCCTCAAGATAGTAACTCGTGGCCTCAAGATAGTATCTCGTGGCCTCAAGATAGTAACTCGTGGCCTCAAGATAGTATCTCGTGGCCTCAAGATACTATCTCGTGGCCTCAAGATAGTAACTGGTGGCCTCAAGATAGTAACTCGTGGCCTCAAGATAGTAACTCGTGGCCTCAAGATAGTAACTCGTGGCCTCAAGATAGTAACTCGTGGCCTCAAGATAGTAACTCGTGGCCTCAAGATAGTATCTCGTGGCCTCAAGATAGTAACTCGTGGCCTCAAGATAGTAACTCGTGGCCTCAAGATAGTAACTCGTGGCCTCAAGATAGTAACTCGTGGCCTCAAGATAGTAACTCGTGGCCTCAAGATAGTAACTCGTGGCCTCAAGATACTATCTCGTGGCCTCAAGATAGAGATACTATCTTGAGGCCACGAGATACTATAGTAACTCGTGGCGTCAAGATACTATCTCGTGGCCTCAAGTTACTATCTTGAGGCCACGAGATAGTATCTTGAGGCCACGAGTTACTATCTTGAGGCCACGAGTTACTTATCTTGAGGCCACGAGTTACTATCTTGAGGTCACGAGATAGTTATAATATTTTTTTTTGACAAAGTGGGACTAGGGGGGCTCCGTACATCCCGGATCGCGTCGGAGGATTGTATTTTTTTCTTAGCATTTTGTTTCGTAAACGAGGCACGGTGTAGCCTAATGAAGAGTTCGCAAAGAAACATTCGTTGAAAGATGAAGCAGCAAACTGTATTGGATCTGACAGCAGTTGCATCACAAACCATAAGTACATGATTTCATAATGTTTTGTCTGTAAATGACTGTTTTATATAATGTTTTCAAAAATGTTTTCTCTCACATGCAATAGGGAGTGGCGTTGATTTTCCGATGCAATGACATCGAGCCGCCCCTTAAAGATCATTTCAGACAGAGGGTCCAAATGTAGGTTGACAAATAATCGTTTTGCATAAATCCGTGTTATGACCCCTTTATAAGAAGTTAGGGTTATTTATTACGCATTTATGGACCTTTCTTTTTTCCATTCCACTGCACCTAGTGTTTTTAAATGCAAAAAAAAACGTAATATGTAAACTTCCCCATAATGTGCGGTCACCGTTCACATGTGAACTCTCGCCATTTCAATAGCAATCCGGGAAATCGGATGTTGGTCATGTGTTGAAGCTTGTTTCCACCACGGAATAAAAAATACAAAAGGTAACCGACTTTTTACCTCACAATTCTGACTTTTTCCCCCAATTGTTTATATTTTTCAATTCGGACTTTTTCTCTCGCAGCTGTGAGTTTAATCCCACAATTATCAAAAAAAAATTACCCTTAGAATTGTGATATATAAACTCGCAATTGCGAATCCAGTTCTGACTCTGAGGGGGGGAAAAGTCAAATCACAATTCTCATTTTCTCGCAATTGCAAGTGTAGCCTATAGCCGATCTCACAATTCTGACTTTATAATTCGCAATTGCGCCTTTATTTCTCTGAATTGCGAGTTTATATCTAGCAATTCTGACTTTTCAACTCGCAATTGCGTGAAAAAAGGCAGAATTGTGAGATAAAAAGTCACAATTAGCCTACCTCATTTTTTATTCAGTGGTGTAAACAAGCCACAATCCTGTGAATTTGCTGCGCTGAACAACAGAAAGCACACCTCTGTGTGAGTTGTCATACATCTCTATACTGACAATGGAAAATAGACCTTTTTTGAACGCAAAATGGCTACTCCAAATTTCGTTAATGTGACAGCACCTTTGGGCTGCATTTTGAACGTTCATGAAGTGTAAAATGAAGAGACGTGTTTCAGAAAGATGTGTAGGCCTATACTATAGTGATAGTTGGGGAGCTGGGGGGGGGGAGGGGGGGGGGGGGGGGGCTATAGGCCTAATTAAATATAATGTTTGAATCCAATTGTTTTGAATCCAGTTTCCCTCTCTCTCATCCTTCTCGCAGGGTCTGACAAGGTCATCAATGAGTGTGTCCATTTTAGCTTTGTGTTTTTTACTACTTAAGTGCATCATGCAACAGCATGGTTCTCAATTGCTATCATCCTGTGATCATCCAGTCCGTAAGTAAACCTTGTTTTGTTTTGTGGAGCCGATTTCCCAAACTTTTCTCGAGCTTCCCATATAACATCTGCAACAAAGGGTGATCATTGTGCAATAGCAGACACTGGAGGTCTTAATGTGGGATTCTGGGTAAAACCACACAGAAAATGGGGACAATTTTAGCATTTGTTTGTTTTTTTGTTCATTTATTTAGCGCAAAGCTTTGTAATTTGACAATAGCTGTCAACACCCAGGTCAATTAAAAGTAATTGAGGCAGATGTTGGGCTAGCAATAAACAAAGATTAAATTAATTTAGCACTCATGTGTATAATTGTAAAGGTCGTACAGTAATGAACATTAAATGAAGGTCTCTGTCTGTATGTGTATCAATTTGAAACACATCCCCAAAAAACAGACATATACTCAGATTATAAAGGATATGCTTTAATAGTGACAGGCAGGACAAGAAGGAAAAATCATAAAATACATATTCAAACCCAAAGCTACACTAAAAAAAAAAAAAAAAATCCTCTTTTTTATTTTATTTTTTACCAAATCTGATAAGCAACAAGAAAACATGTAACATTTAAAGAAGAGATAATTGTCCAGAATACTGTATGATTTGATATATCGTTCAAAAAGAGATTGGTAAGTTTTTTGAAAGAATTATCACCCAGGCTGCATTTATTTGATCAAAAATACAGTAAAATCACACAATTTTGAAATTGTATTTGAATTTAAAATAACTGTTTTCTTTTTAGGTACAATTTTAAATGTTATTTATTCCTGTGATGCAAAGCTGAACTTTCAGCATCATTATTCCAGTCTTCAGTGTCACATGATCCTTCACATTTTAAAATGATGATTTGATGCTCAAGAAACATTTCTGATTATTATCAATGTTGAAAACAGTTGTTCCGCTTAATATTTTGTTTTTTCATGCATTTCTATTTAATGAATAGAAAGTTCAAAAGAACATCATATATTTGAAATAGAGATATTTCAGTTACGCATTCAGCAATGCATACTGTTGATTGGGGCACTTTAATTGCTACAGTGATCAGAAAAACACATAAAATATCTGTTTTTTTAAACATTGTCATTGCTGAATCAACATGATATAAGCAGAGTATAAGCAGAGTACGACTTCAGTTCGGTGACAGACATCGATCGACTGGCTTTTAGTGGTCTCGCTGTTTACTCTAGCATTAGAGATGACAAGATTGACTATAACTCTCTGGATATTACTGCCAATGGCATAACAATGACGTTAGTTCTCCTCCAATAAATGTAAACTGAGTTCAATTAGTTGCAGTTGTTGTGTGTTCATGTCTCCCATGGTTCTGCGCCGGAGGCTCAGGCGTCACATGAGGAGTGCAGTTTGAGGCTTTTGAAGCGAGTTTTCCTGTTCTGTCTGATCTGGTTTATCTGATCATGCTGAAAGACGGTCACACATAGCTGAGCTCCAACTCTAATCAAACACACCTGAACCAGCTATTCAAGGGCTGCCTCTGAAATCTTAAGGGCCGCAAATTCATTCCCTGACATTAGATGGTGCTTAATGTAAAACAGAAATAGTCCTATTTTGTAGTCGCTGTCGCGTTTGTCATATAGTTCTTTATGTTCCGACAGCAACGACACCAGCAGCTCTACATTCATCTTACCTTGCATCTTCCTCGTCTTATTTCTTCCCGGCAGTGTAGACGCTACTTGGCGTATATCTTCTTCGCCGTTACGTATGTGTGCTCGGCAAGACCGTTTTGTGTTTGAGAGCCCCCAAGTTGTGTTTTACTGTAACTTCAGAAGCTCCAGACATGTGAGCAAAAGCGCCAATCTCATTGTTCGGATAGTTTTTGACGCGGCGCGTCAAACCAAAAAAACGAACCCAAGGCGTTTTTTAAAAAATGACGCTTTTACGCGTGCCGTTTTCCGCGTCGGTGTGCACACTCACATTGGCGCCCTTTGTTTAGTCATGAGGCGTTAAACGTCGGCGAATATCCCTTTAGGGGCCGTTTACACGACAGTGTAAACGTGCCCTTAGGCAGCTGACTTGTTGCTTCGCTGCGGCAGCATTTGCGCACAAAGGCACCTCCGGAAACTGATTTTGGACAGACTTCTGAGGCAACATAACGGTTGAATGATCTACAACTAAATAGATTGAGCTTTGGTTATAACTCAATGAATATTTAATTACTACAATTCTAATTTCTTGCCAGAAATGACACAAAAAGTAGAAAAAGTTGGTCAAAAATGTACATTTACATGCACAGAAACTGACCACCACCTTCTACTTTCAGATGCGAGTTTTATTTATTTATTTATGTAATCGAAGGCACATCAGAGTGGGATATCATAGGCAGTGAATGACACATGGGGTGCTTCTCAAGCGGAAGGCTGTATCCTGGTGAGGCTGCTTCCTTCCCAGTCCAGTCATTCAGAGACTTGTAGGCTTGAGTCGTTCTCAGCGTTGAGTACTAAGTGTGCATGGGTACGTCACACATGTCCCCCTATGGGTACAAAGTATTATGGGTAATTTGAGGACATGAAGGATTAGCATGATGCATACTTCAAAATGAGCTAAGTCAAGGACGCGAAACAAAGTCCCTGTCCTAAATGTCACACTTCATATGCACTTTCGGTCTTGTGGACTTACAACGGCTGCCACGTGCGCATGTCCGTTCAGTCCACGAGACCATAGAGTGTCCCATTTGTAATTTTAGGTTTCAGAAGGGTGTTCACGAGCGCCTCCCTTTGCGGTCGATATGCACCCTCGATGAGCTCTTTTGCCGAGCCTGCACTGATGCGAGCTCCGTAGCAGACTTCTTTCCGACAAGTGCCGCTTCGTCATTAATGTGCGGAACCGTAGAAGGCCGTGAGTGCTTAAGGGCCGTACACACCGGGACGAATATCGGCGTGCGTTATTCGCCAGCGTTTTTCAACGCGTTTTTTGTGTTCACACCCAAGCGATTTTCGCTGACGATGAGCCGAGTGAACATGCCAATTCATTCCCTGACATTAGATGGCGCTTAATGTAAAACAGAAATAGTCCTATGTTGTAGTCGCTGTCGCGTTTGTCATATAGTTCTTTATGTTCCGACAGCAACGACACCAGCAGCTCTACATTCATCTTGCCTTGCATCTTCCTCGTCTTATTTCTCCTCGGCAGTGTAGACGCTACCTGGCGTATATCTTCTTCGCCGTTGCGTATGTGTGCTCGGCAAGACCGTTTTGTGTTTGAGCACCCCCAAGTTGTGTTTTACTGTAACTTCAGAAGCTCCAGACACGTGAGCAAAAGCGGCAATCTCATTGGTCGGATAGTTTTTGACGCGGCGCGTCAAACCCAAAAAACAAACCCGAGGCGTTTTTTTTTTTTTAAATGACGCTTTTACGCGTGGCGTTTTTCGTGTCGGTGTGCACACTCACATTGGCGCCTTTTGTTTAGTCACGAGGCGTTAAACGTCGGCGAATATTGCGCGCGATATTCGTCCCGGTGTGAACAGGCCTTTAGGGTGTCATTTGGGACAGGGCCAAAGGCTGCTTTTCAATGATCCTTTAAATTGAGAGTGAGACGTCCTTCAGTGGCGCTTGATGATGTGGCAGCCGAGATATGCAGCGTTATTAGGATGCAGTCTTCCGATTGAGAAGCACGCTTCCTTCAAAAACCGATCAGATGAAGGTATCTCAGTACAGGATGTGACTAGAGCATTGGATTTGGATGTAATATGTTGCCCTCCTACCTCCGTATCCTGCAGCATTGTTTCAGCTTTCGAACGCAGCCAAGTGTTTAGGGTTACTTGAAAATTATAAGCAAGTGTGTGAAGCACAACTTTATTTCCATAATTGTGACTTTATATCTCAAAATTGCGACTATGTTTTTCATAATTGCTGTCTTTTCACATAATTGTGAATTTTCATAAGTGCAACAATTGCATCTGTTTTTAGAGTATTTTTCAACATTATTTTTCATAATTGAGACTTTTTCACTGATTTTGATAACTTTATATCTCAAAGTTACATTTTTATTTGTCGAAACTGCATCTTTATTTTCCATAATTAAAACTTTATTTTCCAGAACTGTGACTATATATCTCTCAGTTGCAACTTTAATAATCATTGTGTTGTGGTTTTATGCTACACAATGTTACTTTATATGTCAGTTTTATGTGACAGTTTTAAAGTGTATCTCACAATAAAGATGACTGGAAATAAACAATCAAAAAATTGTTTGGGTGAACTATCCCTTTAAATCTTCTTAAAACTCTAGTCCTAAACTAAAGTCTGGTTGGATGAAGAAGTTATTTTTAACAAGTATGTTAGTCCAGGAGCAACCATCTACAGGGCAAAATCAAGGTAAGCATCATGATTTCATATTATGAAACATTCTAAGCACAATAAACAGCAACAATTATGGATGTTTGCTAATGCTAACAATCAGACATCATACATGGAGGCCTCGTAAGATGTAAGCAGCTTATGTTTGATACTCCTTGCCAACTTGAAATAAGCTAATGTCTCATTACTGGACAGTTTATTATAGATGTAAACTAATTTGAGCCTTGAATGCCATTAGTATGAATAAGTCAAAACTATGTCAAGCACATATGGTTTGTTTTTGCCAGGAGGTTTTTAAAATTTGTCGGTGCTCAGCTGTTTTTCAATATTCCTTCAGCTTGCTTTGTTTGTTACAAATGTCAGTCAGGAGAATTTGCTTCCATGTGATGACTGAAATGGCCTTTATCCAGCTGGTCAGAGTCCTCATTCATGCTGCATTAGTGGTAAATGTGTGGAAGTCCAAATCTCTATACTGTCTGTGTCTGGTACTCTCAGGGACAGAACATGTCCCACTTTCCAGTAATGAGATGAAGCATGTTTGGAATCTGTGAGTAATGATGGCGTAAGGATGAGTCTTTGCTTGATATGCACAACTTAACGCACTTGGTGGACTCCTGTGTCCTGTCTCATGTAGTCAAAATTGGACAGAAATGATCTGGAACACGTCAACGGCAGACGATTAGGGAGGTTTTCTCTCCCCTTCTCTGTGTCTCTTGCGTTTTTCCCAAAACAACATATTTTAAAGTCTACAGAGACAAATGGTCTGCCTAGCCATCACTAGTAAAATTAAATCAAGATGAGGTCATACATATTTGTGTTTTGTGTGTGCCTTTGTGCCAGATATCTACATTATAAATTCTTAAAGGGGTCATATAATGGTACATGCACTTTTACAAGTTGATTGTACTGAAATGATGTTTTATTAACAAAGTTCGGGAGGAGCACGTTCAGATAATTAAACCTAATTAAACACACGTGGAGCACATTCAGATAATCAAACCTAATTAGACACGAGTGGTGCTTAATCAACGAGTTAAGCGCTGTGTATATATACAGCAAACTTACCTCCGTTCATTGACAGTTTAACAGCATTTGGCCCCGCAGTACCTTCCTAACATGCCCGAATCGAGCGCTTCCCGTTTGATGAAGAATCTTTCGTCCTTCAGGATTAGGAATCTTTGCCACAATCCTCTGGTATTATCTCGTGGGCGTCAGGCCAAACAAATGGGTCCTCGCCACCGCGGGCGAAACATCAGCAATCTACTTCCGCGTATTTCTTTAAACTGTCCCATTCAATAATTCCTGCCATAGAGAAATGGTCATAAGGCAATGCCGCCCTCTTAATTCGAAGGAACGGGTCTTCCTCCAGCGTCAGGCCGCCCCAGCCGTCCTAAGTAAGCCGCGCTGCAGATTCAGTCCCGGTCAGTCCACACTCAACATCTGCCGGGTCAACTCTGTGAGTGCTTGGCTCAAAACCTTTTCGTTTTCTGTACCTAATTGAACTTCGTATCACTTCAGTTGTTGAATCACGAGCAAGTTATGCTATCTGGATACTAATTTTGATCGGGGGAACGCGCGTTTTAAATAGTTTCCGTACAAATGATTTGCCGTTTCATTAACGCGATGCTTCCTTTTGGTAAACTCACACGTAAACAATAGGTCGCACATTACGTGCAGATTGCACACAGAATCATTAAGAACCTTTCGTTAACACTGTCCTGCAATTTATTTACAAAAATCGCTTAGAAACTTAAAGTTATAGCATAAATTTATTTTTATTTTTATTTTTTTGAAGTAGGTAGGCTAGTTTAAAGCCACAGTTTTACTATTGGTTTTTCTGATTCAGAACGAACAAATCGGCAGGTAATATGACCCATAGAAATGATCAAAATAAACGAAATAAACGGAGAAAATAAGAATTTTCGTACGTTTAATAATCGATCTCTCAGCCCCGCACAGTTTCTGCTGAGCTCGGGATTCCAATTGCACAGGTTAAAACCATGGGTTCAGCCTCGTCCATTTGAATTCTGGGCATTAACTTGGATACAGTTGTTTTCCAGGCCTCACTGCACAAGAAAAAATCGATAGGATATTTTGATCTCGCCCACCTTCCCACTGTTCTAAAACGCGAACTGCTATCTTTGCTCGGCCACTTAAACTTCAGATGCGCATAATCCTGCAAGGATTTAATCTCTCACCACCTCTTCGCGTTTTTGATTAACGCGCAAGAAGACGAGCATCGGCCCACCAGGCCCCAACCTACTCCTCCCTTTGCTCAGCCTCACACCAGAGGAACTCAATTTGTCCAGGTAAATTTCTCCACTGCCGCAGCAGTGATGTCTTCTCCGCTCCCGCAGGAGCTCATTTCTCCAGGTAAGTTTTCTGCTCCTGCAGGAGCTCTGTTTCTCTAGACACAAGTTTGACCCATGCTTTTTGCTTAAAGTTGAAGACCCAACTTTGTGTATGTTTTGTAAAATTCCCTTATCTGTCAAACATGTTTTATTAGATTGTTCTGCCCTTCATGCAAGCAGAATGCTCTTTTATGAAGTTTCTTCATTGAAGTACATATTTAATGAGATTATGCCTGAAAAGGTTTTAGATTTTTTATCATGTTAATTTAAATATATATATTATATAATATGACTTGTTGTTTATATTTGCTTTGTTTTTATTGTATTTATATGATATTTGTATTTTTGTGATTGAATTTTTGCCATGAAAATAGCTCTGGATGCCGACATGGCATTAAATAAAATAATCTGATCTGTTTCTCTGGCTATTTTCTCCACTGCCGCTGCAGTGATGTCTCCTCTGCTCCCGCAGGAGCTCTTTTTTCTCCAGGTAAGTTTCTCCACTGCCACAGTAGTGACGTCTCCTCTGCTCCCGCAGGAGCTCTGTTTCCCTGGCTATTTTCTCCACTGCCGCAGCAGTGATGTCTCCTCTGCTCCCGCAGGAGCTCTGTTTCCCTGGCTATTTTCTCCACTGCCGCAGCAGTGATGTCTCCTCTGCTCCCGCAGGAGCTCTGTTTCCCTGGCTATTTTCTCCACTGCCGCAGCAGTGATGTCTCCTCTGCTCCCGCAGGAGCTCTGTTTCCCTGGCTATTTTCTCCACTGCCGCAGCAGTGATGTCTCCTCTGCTCCCGCAGGAGCTCTGTTTCCCTGGCTATTTTCTCCACTGCCGCTGCAGTGATGTCTCCTCTGCTCCCGCAGGAGCTCTGTTTCCCTGGCTATTTTCTCCACTGCCGCAGCAGTGATGTCTCCTCTGCTCCCGCAGGAGCTCTGGTTCCCTGGCTATTTTCTCCACTGCCGCAGCAGTGATGTCTCTGCTCCCGCAGGAGCTCTGTTTCCCTGGCTATTTTCTCCACTGCCGCAGCAGTGATGTCTCTGCTCCCGCAGGAGCTCTGTTTCCCTGGCTATTTTCTCCACTGCCGCAGCAGTGATGTCTCCTCTGCTCCCGCAGGAGCTCTTTTTTTTTCTCCAGGTAAGTTTCTCCACTGCCACAGTAGTGACGTCTCCTCTGCTCCCGCAGGAGCTCTGTTTCTCTGGCTATTTTCTCCACTGCCGCAGCAGTGATGTCTCCTCTGCTCCCGCAGGAGCTCTGTTTCTCTGGCTATTTTTCCACTGCCGCAGCAGTGATGTCTCCTCTCCAGTACCTCACTATTCAGAATTAATATTCCTGTTAAAACCCCTACGTGATGCCTCTTTCTCTGTCCAGCGAGCATTGGTCTCCCAGCGGACGTTGCATGCATCTATGTTTCCTCTTTCTCTGTCCAGCGAGCATTGGTCTCCCAGCGGACGTTGCATGCATCTGTTTCCTCTTTCTCTGTCCAGCGAGCATTGGTCTCCCAGCGGACGTTGCATGCATCTATGTTTCCTCTTCCTCTGTCCAGCGAGCATTGGTCTCCCAGCGGACATTGCAAGCATCTATGTTTTCTCCTTTTTCTGTCCAGCGAGCATTGGTCTCCCAGCGGACATTGCAAAGCATCTATGTTTTCTCCTTTTTCTGTCCAGCGAGCATTGGTCTCCCAGCGGACATTGCAAGCATCTATGTTTCCTCTTTTCTGTCCAGCGAGCATTTGTCTCCCAGCGGACATTGCATAATTCTGTCCAGCGAGCATTGGTCTCCCAGCGGACATTGCATAATTCTGTCCAGCGAGCATTGGTCTCCCAGCGGACTTTGCATGGATCTATGTTTTCTCTTTCCCATCCAACAGGTATCGATTTCCCAGCGGACAGCAAGAAATCTCCAGTCCGGGCTTCCAAAAAACGCGCCACTCCACCGTCAGCCGGTAGGGCCCATCAGCCCGACGCTGTGAGCTGCTCCCGTCGGAAGCTACATGGGCCCTCCTGGTTGGGCATTCCCAAATCTTGTCAACCAGTAGGGCCCGTCCGCCCAGCGCAGTGAGCTGCTCCCGCCAGAGGCAACACGGGCCCTCCTGGTCAGGCGGCATAAATCACGCTGTTCATCGGCCGGTAGAGCTCGCCTGTCTGACGCTGTGAGCTGCTCCCGTCGAGAAACGGTGCGAACCCTCCCAACTGTTGTTCCAAATTACGACTGCTCCCCGTTCGTGAGCCAGCAGGCCCTCCTGGTCAAGCAACCAGGCTTATTCTCAAAACGCCAGCCCGCCAAATTCTCTGCGTTTTGGGGGGTCTTTAGTCTGGCGGCTGTCCTTTGCTCTTTTTTGCCTTTTGGGGGAGTACTCTGGGTTCGGGCAAAATTCCGAGCTCGGAGCCCTCCCCCCGGACAGCACGCCAAATACGCATAATCTTTACTCTGTTTAATTGATGTAAGTGTGAACTCGTGAAATGATGTTTTATTAACAAAGTTCGGGAGGAGCACGTTCAGATAATTAAACCTAATTAAACACACGTGGAGCACATTCAGATAATCAAACCTAATTAGACACGAGTGGTGCTTAATCAACGAGTTAAGCGCTGTGTATATATACAGCAAACTTACCTCCGTTCATTGACAGTTTAACAGCATCCCTCCACCACCCCATCTCCTCACTTATAGTCCTAATACTCTTACAACAACGGGGGGAGTACTCTGGGTTCGGGCAAAATTCCGAGCTCGGAGCCCTCCCCCCGGACAGCACGCCAAATACGCATAATCTTTACTCTGTTTAATTGATGTAAGTGTGAACTCGTGAAATGTGTGTTGGCAGTGCCTGTACACAACCATCATAAAATGATAAAAATCCATCCAGTGTTTTTGTTTTAATCTCCTTATATGTTTTCCCCTGCCTCAAATTGAGCCGTTCGATTTTGTGACGTCACACGCTCGGAAGCCCCTCCCACGATTGTTGATTGACAGCATCGTTTCAACACAGACCCGCCCTCGCTCGTGAGCCAGCTGTCAATCATAGTCTGCGCGGACCGGCGCGGTCATTGTTGATATGCTGGAGCACTGTCTATGAGCAGAATGGCGTCTAAGCGATTGTGGTGTTCTGTTCTTGGGTGTAATAACGAACACAGCAGTCATTTTAATGTTCCTAAATCCGAACCGCTAAAGACGCAGTGGCTGAGTTTGTTTTCGAAGGGAATATTCCCCACGAGCAACGTCAATGCTTTCATATTTGCGCGAATCATTTCACACACCAGACTGCTTTATAAACGAGGGTCAGTATGAGCTGGTTTTGCTAAGAAGCTGCTCATGAAAAAAGGATCGGTACCAGCTTTTCGTGTTCCTGCTGAACCTCCAGAACAACTGAAGTGAGTGTAACGTTTTATTAAACTTTATATTAATATTTATATTAATCTTGGCAAATAGCTATCTGCACGCTTCACAATGAATGCGTCTAAGGTTTACACTTAGGGTACATTACGGCATGTTTTCTATGTATGATGTTCTCAATATAATTCATAATCCCACGTTTATACTGAACAACGCGTTATGGTTATTGTGTTACAAACGGTGTACACACAGAACAGAGAGGCGGAGTGAGCAAAGCTCATGATCATTTAAAGTCATATGCACTGAAACGGCATGCTGAAAACAGAGCTGTTTTTGACCAAGTAAAATAAGTGTTTTCTTACAATACTAATGAGAATTTTTAATTAAAGTATATTACAAACTTTTAATTTAGACCCTAAAGAATCATACTAGCTTGTACAAAAATGGCATTATATGACCCCTTTAAGTTTTTCTACTGTGGGGTTAAAAAATCTGTATTCTGCATTTTTCTAATTCAATACACTACATATTAAAGGGATACTCCACCAGTTTTTCTTATTAAACTATGTTATTCCCTTAACTAAGACGAGTTGATACATACCTCTCTCGTCTCAGTGCGTGCACTATATCCCTCTGTATTGCCGCAAAACTATGTTAGCACTTAGCTTAGCCCATGCATTAAATATGGGCCAAGCAGAGAAGCGACCAAACACTTCCACGTTTTCCCTATGTAAACACAGTTACTCGAGTAGTGTAACTTGACCTGGGCTGGTGACACAAAATAAACCGTTGCGCTTTTCTAAGCGTTTAAAATTGATGACTATATTGTATGGCGGAATACCATAACAAGTGCTTTTGAGCACTTCGACTTGGCGCAATAATATCTTCACTCGTGCAAAGATTACCGGCTCCCGCTTCCTCTCCCCCTCCCTCCAATAGCATCCAGCTGCTGACATTTCCGTCAATACTACCAACGTGACTTTTACTACCTGTGCTATTAGCAAACTGCAGATCATTTGCAATGGCCGACTTTGTAGATGATTATGACTTCTTTTAGAAGACCCAGAGCCATATCTGTTTGAACCCGAGTACACGGAGGAGGAATTAGCTCTTGTGGACCGTGAGAGGCAAGAAAGATATGATCCAGAACAGACCGGAGCTGGCGAAAGACCACGGGCTTTCTGTAAGTGATCTGAATATTGTTGGTGTAGCCTCATCCTTTAGGCGTGTTCCTGTGCAGGTATAGTCCTTCTTTGTGAAATGTTCGGAGCAAACACGCCACTTCTTCAGAGTCATCAATGGTGTTTTGGGATTCTTGTTCAAAGCAGCTAACCAAGCTCTCCGCTGTATGTGGTGTGTTGGAATTCGGTGAAAAATGACAGCACTATGTACATTCTCCTTATTTTCACAACCCTTTACGATGCACGCTTTAACCATTATTGTACACAAACTAGCTTCCAACAACCTGTTACTTCGTCAACTCCGCTCGAACTACTACTACCGGCGCATGTCACGTTGTATTGACGGAAATGTCAGAGGGAGGGGGAGAGGAAGCGGGAGCCGGTAAGAGGACTTTTCACGAGTGAAGATATTATTGCGCCAAGTCGAAGTGCTCAAAAGCAATTGTTATGGTATTCCGCCATACAATATAGTCATCAATTTTAAACGCTTAGAAAAGCGCAACGGTTTATTTTGTGTCACCAGCCCAGGTCAAGTTACACTACTCGAGTAACTGTGTTTACATAGGGAAAATGTGGAAGTGTTTGGTCGCTTCTCTGCTTGGCCCATATTTAATGCATGGGCTAAGCTAAGTGCTAACATAGTTTTGCGGCAATACAGAGCGATATAGTGCACGCACTGAGACGAGAGAGGTATGTATCAACTCGTCTTAGTTAAGGGAATAACATAGTTTAATAATAAAAACTGGTGGAGTATCCCTTTAAAGTTTTGCATATGAACCAATTTGTTCCTTGTTTAGGACCAATTTGGCAAATTACATGTAATTTAAATGTACTTAAAAATATTAATTTAATTGAAATTAAATAATATAATTATTTCAGTTATTTATTTAGTACATATTAGTAATCTCAGATTTTCATTGAGGGCATACTCCACATATGTGCATGTTAGAAGAAATTGCATTGGTGAGTAACTGTCTGTTAATGGAAACTGTCCATGCTTGCTAATACAGAGATCCTCCACATTTATCAAACAGTTAGTAAGTGATATGAACACATGTTGATGTTATTACAGGTCGGAAGGCATCAGGGGAGCTGGACTCCTCCACACTGCCACTCACATTCATTCTCTTCCCTCCTTCCTCATCTGCTGTTATTCTCTGTCACTCCCCATTTGTTCTTCCGCTCACCCTCTGAGACCTGCAGCATTGCTCTACTGGCCTCTCTTGCACATTATCTCTTGTAAACTCACTCCCCTGATTTCTATGTCAGTCACCTTTTTCATCATCATGCTATCTTTCACTGTAAAAATTGAATTGCAACAACAAATCAAGATTTGAGTTAACACTTTGTTTGGCCAATTTGAATTTAATTTTTCATTAAATATGTCAAATTGTTTTGTTCAGCTAACAACAATTCCCAGCATGCATTGCTGTGTTAATAATAACATTTTCATTTATTTCCTCAACAGTACATGCTGAGACCTCATGAACCCGTGAAACTAAAATAGTTCAGATGACTGTCTCTTAGGCTGGCTGGGATGACATTCAGGGGAATTATTATTGGTCTATTATGTTCATGTTTGCTTCCATGAAACCTTTCCATGCCACTAACAGTTCTTCAGATGTTTACTATTAAAATGTTCTTTCTTTTAAGAACTGATCATTGAAATATTGTTTAGGGAACCAGAAATGATTCTTTTATTGCATTACTGAAGAAAAAAACAAACATTTTGGAACCTTTATTTTTAAGAGCCTACACAGTTTTTTCTTTATTATATTCTTATTTAAAGGTACAATATGTAAGAATTTTGTAATAAAATATCCAAAAATCACTTGCACAGTGTGGTATATTTCCTGCAGTTGTTGTGTACAATATCCCAAAAGTCTCCAAAGATTTTTTTTATTTCAGAGAAATTCCAATTTTAAATAAGTGGCCGTCCCGGAAAAAAATGTCGCCTGTCAATGACGCAATATCCGCGCTATCCTCGTTTTTTTTTATATGGTCTTTTTTTTTATGGTCTTTTTTTTTCTTTTTCTTTTTTTTTTACAATTGCACAGTTTACAGGAACGTTCATCTCCATTTTAAAAATAATACATTGTGCAGTTTCCAACATTGCGGGTGTTTTAACATAAACAAAACATAACAAAAGACTCACATCATCACATTTTGCCAGGGGAAGTACGGACTTACAAAAAGATATCAAATTGTTTACATACATTTTGTATGTTTACATACGTTCTTTTGATTAAGAGAATACTTAATCGTTTTGACATATTGCTTGACCTCATTGTTAAAAGCAATAAAAGATGTTTTGGAATGCGCAAACTTACATTTATGAATGTAAAATTTTGCCAAGAGAATAATGAGATTTATAATGAAAGTTTCATTAGGCCTAGTCTTTTGAGGTCATAAAGGCCATAAAGAACATCCTTCCAAAACAACTTGAAATCTTCCTCAATTTTTTCTGCAATAAAATTACAAATATCAGACCAGAAACTTTGGACAAAAGGGCAGTGCCAAAACAAATGGGTAACTGTTTCAATACTCATATAGCAGAAAGTGCACATTACATCGCTATCCTCGGTTTCCGTTCATACTGCCATAGCCATGACGTAACCATGGCGACAGACGTGGACAACTGCGTAGTGCGTAACGTTTAGCGGCACGCAGTTCTTGTTTCTTTCAAACATAGACCATGGCAAGCAGACTTTGGGACAAACAAGGAGAACTAAAATGAGGATCAATACCAGCGTGGCGTTTTTTAGATGCCGAGAGCTCCACGTCCGCGACTAACTTGGACTCGACAGAGCTTCACGAGTCACGACTTGACAGCTTTATTAGACAGGTGAGCAAATGTACATAAACCAAATCAATGTTATATAACGTTAGCTCAACATGAAATAATAGAATATGGTCAGTATGTTATTCTAATGTTGATCTAGCTACTGCTAGTTTAGTATAGCAAACGAACTAACACGTAGTATAACATTACAACTTTCAACACATTTAAATGCCATTTAGTGTGATAGTGTAACGTTAGACCACGTGAAGCAGGGCTGCGTTACAAGTTTAATTAGTCTAATAAACTGACCTGTGTGAGTAGCTAATCCAACACTTGCGGGTAGTTCGGTAGAATTAATGTCCTTATTCCTTTATATCCACGGGACTCGCATGTGATATCTGTCTCTTTAGCAATCGCGACCTGCTTCATACCAATGTAATGTTAAAAAACATGAATGTTTGCACTCATCCATAAACATTATTAGATCCATCAGCTTGACAGCAAGTCCCATCTTTCAGCTCATCACTGCGTCATCAACCTACGCCTTTGTTATTGTTAAAAACTGCAAAATCATACATATTGTGCCATAACATTTTGCTTATAAATTATATTATGAGCATAACATAATCATTTAACTAAAATATAGTTTCAATTAAGAAAACGTCTCTAACCGCTTCTAGACATTACATGTAAAACCAGCTGCTGCTGCTGGTAATGTATTGTGCGTCATACATACAATAGCTCTAGCCTTTCCGCATATTCTGCATATACACCAAATATTTATGTTTCTCTATGGATGTTGCCACACAGATTGATGATTGTTTAACCCCTGAGTCACAAGAAATGTGCTGTGTACTTTTTATCTAGTTTCTCACTTAGATGTAGCTAAAACAAGTGATTTACTATTAAACAAGCTCACTCTCCCACATTGGCTTCAGATTGTGTCTCTCACTGTATTTGACCCCCTTTCCTTCATCAAATCAACAGGGAAATACTAAAGATATCAGGATTTTAGCATGTTAGGATTGTTCTTTTGCTCAGTGGTTGTGGCTAGTTAGGGGGGAAATTATTTTGAGAGCTTTTAGCACTCACCTAAGTATGAAACTGTCAGAACCTGTGCATGTTTTGTTTCATGTGTATCTCAGTTGCCTACAACATCATCCAACAGATGTAATGGTTTAGTGAGAAGCCATCAATCTGAAGTTTTACTGATGCTTATTCTCGATTTCTCTCTCTCTCTCAAGCTGGCCAAATCTGATCTCATTGTTTTGGCTGGATTTAGACATGAACAAATCAAACACATGCCATTTTGAATGAAAAGAGCTGTAGAAACAGTTGAATATTATGTCAAATCTTTTTCAGCAAGGAAGATTTGCTGGATACAATAGTTTCGATTCTGGTGTTAATTTCGTTTTAGTAAGACGATGGATGAAAATGATCAGTTACAGCAGATCCATTTCCAGGAACTGTTAGTCCCACTTGACCGAAACCATCCCACCGTCCCTGATTATTATTTTAAAGCTTGTGCGTGTGTGTGTTCATTTGTAGTGCAGATCCATTACAGAGTGCTGCAAATGCTATTTTCAATGGCCACCAAGTCATGAAAATTGCTGAGTCATCTGGCGTTGTTCAATACTGAAGTATGTCAACCGGTTTCCAGATGTGCACTGAATGAATCCCATTTCTATCCTACTGTGTGAGATTGGTACCAGGGATGGAAATTAGCACCCGCCACCAGCCAAATGCGGGTGATTTTGTGTTGTGGCGAGTAAACTCGCTTCACCTACCGGCCACCGTGGCATTCAAACAAAATGTGGCGTTACATCGCAGGCGTAGAGGTCTGCAGAGAAAACATCATGGTGCGTTCACACCAGACGAGAATAGAGCGTCTGGCGCGAGTGATTTCATTGTTAAGTCAATGCAAAGACGGCGCGAATGAGGTGTAGAGCGCGCCGTGGTAGATGCGAATACGCCTCATTCGCGCGGCAAGTTCGAGCGTCTGACGCGTTCCGCGCGCATGATTTTATTGAGTGCTTTTGTGCATTCACGCATTTGACGCGAATTCGCGTCTGCCGCCCGAGTTGAAAAATCTGAACTTTAGCGTCAATTCGCGCCGCGTTAACCAATCAGGAGCCTAGCTGCTGTCACGTGGTGAAGTATCTGGATGCTTCAATAAATTATTTTGTACTAAATCCCTGATGTGGTTCTAATGCACAAAAAAGCTAATATTTTATCACATAAAACTTGATTTCAATATATGAGACATATTCATTTTGTATTGAATGCTATTTATTCCATTTCATATCTAGATTATATTAAATATTATTCTAATGTAAAGGCAACCAACATACTATAGCTCATAAATCCGTGTCTGGAGAGTGTTGTGTGAGAGAGAAAAAATCACAGGACAGGTTAATTACTTTTGGAGGCTGGCTCAATTTATCATCAAAACAAAAATAAATGACAGATTAGGTGGATGAGGCCGAGGGTGAGAGACAGAGAAAATGTCAGTATTTCATTGAGACTTGAGATTAAATGAACTGCTTAAGTATTCTTGTAGTATTAATTTTCACATGCAGTTACACATTGTCGGTTAAAAACAAGAAAGTGGCTGGTAAAAACATTGAGTGGCTGGTAGATTTTGAAATCCACCAGCCACAGTGGCCGGTGGACAAAAAAGTTAATTTCCATCCCTGATTGGTACTAATGCATCCCGAATAATAGAGAGCAGTATCAATTTAAGATGACAAAATGATACTTTCTCAGCAGATTTTTGCAATTATGAATACTTTTATACACGGCCATCTGGAATACTTAATACTAATTGGTAATTTGCAGCATTCGACAGTTAAATATTTCTGAATAATTGCCTTCTTTGAATTTCAATTCAGTTTTTTTTTATTGCTAAAATAAAAATAATAAAAAGTTTTAGGTAACAATAACAACACTGGTTTCGATTTGCTACGCACGTTTTAAAAAACAATTCAATTCTGATTGCCACACAACCCTGGTGGTGCTATTGTATTTTGATTTCAACTTTGTGATATTTTATCTAAAAGGAACTTATTCAACTGAACTAAAGGTTGTTCCCCACTTTAGTGGTAAATAATGCTATTAAATACCATTAAAACTTACCAATTATGTTCAGTAGCTTCTCAAACAAGTTAGTTAGTTAGTAGAAGTCAGAGCCCTATGTCAGATTTCAGTTCAAACATGTTGTATACTTGTACTGTGGTGAATATTTTACTTGATATTTTGGTTGTGTCATCAGGTCTCTAGTGTGCGTTTGCATACTGAGTGAGTCATGGTGGACTCCTACTTTTCACACTGAATTTCACGGCTGTTTTTCGGGGTGGTCCAGAACAAAACACATTTTCTGCTTGCAAATTTTCCCAGCAGTCTCCCTGCTTCAGAGGCAAAAAGTCAGCCTGCTTTGCCAAGCCCCATTCTCTTGTCTTCCCACACAAAATCTCACACACATTTATTTGGGCCTCGCATCTCTTTTTATCACTCAAATAAGCACAATTACCAATAAAAGAGGAAATGATATGACATGTTGGTTGATTCCTTTTTTGAGATCTAGTTTGGGTAACACGGATGGAGGATGTTCTCATGAACTCTGAAACTCTTTGTGGCTGCTCAGACTCTTGGGTTGAGCTCAAAAATGATTATTATAATGTATGATAATGATCGCAAAAGCTCAAGACCACACAAGTGGCCAGCATCTTCTTGAAGGTTTAGATGCATTGTAACCTCTGATCTTGAAAGTACAAGAGCAGAATCATCTCCAGTAAACAAGGAACTTGGAACTTGAGTTGTGAACTTGACCTTAACTGCATTTGTCAATGTTAGCAGCTGCACTCATCAACAGATGGAGGGAAGTCATCCAGGGTTGACAAAATGCTACAGTTCTTCAATCTGACCTCTACTAGATTAGCACCAAACCAGCATCAACCAGCATTGGTCAGGATTGAAATCCATTGCGGAAAAACGGCTCCCTGAGAACCTGTTTCTTTTCTTTTTGTGAGACTATTATGGACTGGGATGTTTCCCAAATCTTGCGTCAAACACACTGGGAGCTGTGGAGAAGTGATGCTCATCTAGGACAGCTTTATGAAGTTGTCTGCAGGGCCTCTGTTATGTCAGTGATTGGGAAGTCTGGTCTCATATGGACGTCACGTTTCTCCAGCTCGCGTCTTCAAACATCTGCTTCTCATCTCATTGTCATCTTACTCACGCAAATACAAGAGTCCAGTCCTTCTCTTAATCTCACTGCTCTCATATCCAGCTGAACGTTTGTTCAACTCATTCCTCGTGATTCATAAGAAAGACATGCCCCATTAGCAGAGTTGAAATCGTAGTTTCGGACAGAAATGTCCTTTAGTTTTTATGTTTCTTTATGTAAATTTAATAAAACGGCATATTTTGGTTGATCAACGTAACAGTTTTGCCGCGTAACAATTTTAAAAATACATTTTAATGCAGATGTTAGTTAATATTAAGTTTATTTTTTGAGGATAGAGCTCAAAGTTCTCATATAAAAATGTTTGAAAGGGCTAATTGACATGTTGGCAACATGGCTTGTTTTAAAGGGGTGGTATAGGCCTAATGGCCTTTTCACAAGATGTAAAATGAATCTCTTATGTCCCCAGAGTGTGTATGTGAAGTTTTAGCTCAAAATACCTCGCAGATATTTTTATATAGCATGTTAAAGTTTTAACGTAAAGTAAACTTTTTGAGGGGGAGGAAAAATGCACCGTTTTTGTGTCTGTCCCTTTAAATGCAAATGAGCTGCTACTCCCGACACAGAGGGCGGGGTTTCAAAAGCTTGTGTGTTAGCAGCTCCGATTACCTCATGCAGACACGCACTAAAGAAACTGTTCTGCCTTTTATGTTTAAACCGGAGTCAAACGAGGATGGAGATATTCAAGAAGAAGTGACAACACGTAGAATGCAACAGGACATCTCTGAATGGTTAGTTGATTAATTTATGTTGCTGATGTGGAGTTGACTATCTTTAATTAGCATATTCTGTCATGATAATCTATAAAATTACTGTATAGGAACTGTTGTAAGATGCATACAGAGTGACATTCTATTGCATGTGAAAAGAAGGATGCTACAGTTTGAGCAGACTCTCAAATGTGCTCTTCTACAACAACTCTTCCTCTTCTCAACATGGACGGCGGGGCGGGGTTTATGTAAATTTTAGGGTTGGTGATGTCACTAATCCGTGAGGAATGCCGTGTAGTCCCTAACAGCCTTTTGTTGTAGTCCTTAAAAAACCATTTCTTTAAAAGCAAATATCTTTCTTTGCTTTGAACTTTGAGTGTTGTAACTTTGCAGATGTTGTTTATGCTCAAACAGCAACATTACACACTAACTAAAGTTAGAAAAGTGAAATCATAATCAACCACCCCTTTAAGTTCATTTAGCACAAACTCAATTCCTAAAAACGTTGTTAGCATATTGCTAATATCTTCCACTGTTGCATCATATTTTTGTCAACATGTGTATTAATCATCAAGAGATTGAAATTATGTCATCATTTATTCACCTGCATTTTGTTACAAAGCCGTATGGCTTTCTATCCTCCAAAGTAGAGTTGTCAAAAAGTACAGACTTCGGTACCAAGGTGGTACTGACATTTTAAAATTGTGATGCTTTGAGCGCTGTTGAGCGGAATCGTAAACACTTCTGATTGGCCATTGTGTTCACACGCTCATCGGATATGTCTGGGATTGGCTACAATGATCAATGCACGGGAGCGTTTGAAAGTGTTTTATAAAACGAGAGCGGGAGCGTTTGAAAGGACAAGCTAGCGTCTATCAGCGGACCTGCTTTCAAACGGTCCCGTCTTTGATGTATATTTACAACATGTTTTTGAAGGGCTGATCATTGTAGCCAATCACAGACATATCCTATGACGCGTGAGTATGGACAATCAGAGGTGTTTACGATTCCGCTCAAAGCGTCAATTTTTTTTTAATTTCAGTACCGACTTGGTTCCGCAAAAAGGATGCTGAGGCACCATAAAATTATCATATGTAGTCTGTACGACAGCTTTGTGTGTTGTTATTCACTATGGTCTTCCACTCCAGTTTTCGGTGTCACTGAGTTGAACCGAGAATCAGAATGGTTTGATTTATGAACTAATCATTCAGACCTGATTTTGTGAACTGATTCATTGAAAAGACCTGACAGATGCTCTTGAATGGCTTCAGAAGATGTATGTAACAAGTCAAATGCATTTATGATACTTTAATGGTCTGTTTATAACTGTGCTTCCTTATTGCATGTGAAAACCTCCATTGTCCAGCACATTTTTCAGAATTTGCCCCTTTGTGTCCCATGCTGGCAAAAAAAAATCATACACGTTTGGAATCACATGAGGGTGGGAAAATCAAATCAAATTGCAATGTCCCTATGTCAGTAAGCATTTTTATTAGTGATTTCATTGATATGATTAAGTCTGCACATTACTCCGGTTTCTCCCTCATTTACTCTCTGACACAATCCGAGACTCACTGCACTTCTGCCAGACGCTCCACATGGCAGGCTTCGGAGTTTAGACACGGTTGTGTGATGCAAAAAAGTCAGGGGTCAGGGCGGAGGTCGAAAGTCCCCAGGTTACAGGGGGATATGGTGGATGAAAGACAGACAGTGCTTTACTGTCGTCTCCACGGCTGTCATATATCTATGTGCAAAAAGAACGCTCTCTCGCTCTTCATCTCTCCCTCTTTTTTTCAGCAGAGGAGCAAGTGGTGTCCATATGTTCATCGGTAGCTCTGTGTTTGGAAATTGAAAGAATGTGCTAACTTAATAGTGTATTTATTTAGGTTCTGAATCATCCCAGAACGCCACTGTTCCCATTGAGATCCTACTTTACCAATGATATCATCTGTTTCTGATGTTCTCAACCGTCTGATGTCACTTCCAGCTTTAATACTATGGAGTGTTGTGCAATGATGCGTGACTTCACTGCCTGAGGGAACATGCAGTACGTGTGCTTTGCCCTACAGACATCTGCAGTTACACATTCTTGTGGACATATGGGTCTAGGACACACGCTACTTCCAGATGTGAAAACTTCACTTTTAACTGTGTTGTTTAGGGACAACTGCTACAATTTTTCTTTTATACAAGCTCTCTAGTAATTTCCGGACCATTTTGGTACTTAAAATGAATGCAGTCACTCCCATCAAGCCTATTGAGCAATAAAGCTTTAAACATTCTAACTTTCGGTCAGATGTGCTGTTTTCTGTATTTCCATGTCTCGACTGGGTTCCACTCCATGTAAACAGTAAATCGAGCCTAGGTCCTGCCAAAACTGAGGTGTATTGCTGAAAAATATGTGTAGATTAAGGTTCCTTTCCATGATGTTCAGTCCATGGGGCCCTTTCATGGTTCAGCCCCTGTAAATACTAGTTATCCAGGGTCTGTTTGAATAGAATGTTCTGATACCATACCCTGGTTTTTAGGTGGCGTCCCATCCCTGGACAAGGCCTCACAGTCACATCATATGGATGGCACTCATTCAACCCTACTATTTTTTTTAAGGTAACATTCAGGACTGTCCTAAGAAGAGTGATTTAGTGTGAAGGTTGAGGAAATGGGTCACAGAGAGACTGAGCATGAGGGTGGTGTGCATCACGGGAGTTTGAAGGGTGGATTGAAAAGGTTATGGTCAGGGTTGAATGTTAGAAGTTCTCCATTGTAAAGGTGTCATGGCAGAGAAGAAAGATAATTTTGCTAGAAAGATCTGAGCCTCTTTCCCGATCTCAGAGGTGCTAAGCAAGGTTTGGCTTGGTTAGGTCTTGGATGAGGGGTGGCATGGTGGCTCAGTGGGTAGCACTGGCGGCCCACAGCAAGAATGTTCCGGTTCCTGATTCGCAGTTGAAGTTTCCCACACAATCCAAAGACATGCAGTTTTTCTTTAGTTACAAACCCAAACTCGACCCCGAAACATTAACCCGAACTGGACCCAAACCCGAATCTATTCATGAAACATTAACCCAAACCCATGAGTTTTTCAGGAGCTGTCAGGCTCGGGTTGGGTAGCAGAACTCTAGTGTGTCATCCCTGTGGAGGACTGACCATCCATCCAGAGTGTTTCCCTGCCTATGGCCCAAGACTCTGGGATAGACTCCAGCTTTCCTTGTGATTCTATTCAGGCAAGCGGTTTGGAAAATGAATGGATCTGAGCCTGGCCTATCCTTACAAAAAGGTTCATGGTCCAATGATGGTATCAGATGATAAACTCATGAAACATTGATACACAGTGGCCCTAAAATGCATTTGCTTTGCGCACGAAGGTTGGTGTTTTTCGGGAAGCGGTGGAAGCTCAAATGGCTGTTAGCGACTTGAAGCAGAGCAAATAAGTGGCACACAGCAGTGCTCCTAACGCATCATGTTAACAGGTTAGGGCTTTCACTTTTCACACCGTTCCAGATGCGGCACGTATAACAGCAGTGCAGCGATCGTTTCTGCACCGAATCTATTTCTGCTGTGCTGCATTAAAATGACACCGCATGTTTCGTGGTCAAAATGCACAAAGATTGACCTGAAAATGTAGTAATTTCCCCATAAATGCGTTTCATTAAATAAAATGTAGAAATATCACCATAAATGCATTTAATATACGGTACTACTATTTTTCACAGTCATCTGAAGACTGTGAAGACCGGGGTAAATCAAGGAAAACTACAATTAAGGCGACATAATGAACAACACTCGTCTCATTCGTGGAGGTGGAAAAACAAGTTCTTTGTGACATGCAAGATCTATTGTAGGCTATTACAATTTAAATGCAAAAGAAAAGGCATGTGAGTTGGCTGCTTTTGCCAATTTTAAAATATTTGCCATTTTAATATAGTAAATTTGACCACTTGCTTGAGCAACTTAATATAAGTAATGCATGGAATAATAGCCCTAACTTGCGTTGTTTAAATTGTGTTTAAACGTGCACACATCCATTAAAGAGTGTGTACAAAGAGAATCGCAATGCTGACAACTTTTTTTGAAATATAAGTTGCAGCACAACTTCTGGATTTGAAATAAAAATAGTAAGTATGTGTTTGTGGTACAGCCGCAGATCAGTTATTCACTGCAAACGCATCATATGTGAAAGCACTATAGCGCGCGTTGCTCCTGCACCGCAACACGCACTGCAAACGGGGTATGTGTGAAACGGGCGTTAGATGATAGATCCACCTACAGTTCTTAGAAACTTAGATGTGTTTAACAACTCTTTTTTTCGTACAACAGCAGCACTCATCTTGTTCGTTTATAGCGGATGCGGATGAACAGCCGTAAACCGGAAACTGACATGCCGACTTCTGACAATAGCGGAAGTTCGAAATTACGCTTGTGCACATAGCCTATTGTAGCTCACGTCAATTCCAACATGGCAGTTTTTCATCATGTGCAGCACATTTTCTTCCAGTCTGTGAACTCAGACACAGCTTTTGCCTTAATTTTGAACGATATCTATTGTTTTATAACTTGAAACAAACTTTTTGTTAGGGTAAATATAGGGTACAACGGGGCTAAAGGCGCACCAGGTTAAAAGGCGCATTTGACTTTATTCTCTTTTAAACTACTAGATTGCACACAAATTCTGCTCAGCACTTTTCTCAACAACCGCTTTGGATGATGCACGTGGAAATTTGGCTGATCCTTGACGTGATCGTGGACAGCAACGCAAAGTTGATTCTGTGCTAATTTGATCTAATATTTAATGGGGTTTTTTAAATGTTGTAGATTTATGTAGCAAATGAGAATCGATAAAATTACTGTCTATATTTTAAGACTAAGGTCTTGTTAATGATTTTCAGTTTTGTTCATGGTAAATAAAGCAACTGTCTGACTTGTATTTTTTGACATGGTATGATCAGAGGGTAAAAATATATCAAAATAAAGCAAAAACTGTGCAAACTTTGCTAAAGTGATTATTTTGAACAAGTATTGACATTATTAAAAACATATAATGTTAGCTAAATTATTTGTATCAATACTTTGTTGTCCTTTGCCCCATGCTGGTGAGCCTTTTACCCCGGGGTAAAATGCCCACCTTGCCACCTCATACATTTATACGATTTTTAAACAAACAAACAAACCACTTTTATGATTTATTTTCTCCGAAAATCTGCTCCATCAATGTTAAATAATATATATATATATATATATACATATGTTCTGCAATCATACACTATGGGAGTAGTGAAAAGCAATTTGTTCTTAGGGTGTGCATTTAGCCCCTATTTGTGCTAACTTTCTTTTAAATAAATTACACTTGATAATTTATTATTACTATTTGTGTTGTGCATTTTAAGTGTGACTTACATCTCGATAAACCATATAGTGTCAAAATATAACACAAAAACATGCCCAGAAATATCATGGTAATACAATGGGAAATCTTCTTTTTCTCTAAGTGTGGCATGAATGTTGAAGGTTCTTGATTGTTGATGTTTCTATATAGCATGTGTGATTATGTTCAGTTCTTGCTGGTAATGGATATAAGCAAGTTCCTAATGTGAGTGTGACAATATGGGCTGTACTTTTCACTTTCTTGAGTGCTTCTTTAGACATGTTTCCAAAACCTTGTCATTTGAATTTAGTCCAGGTGTTCAACTACACTCTTGCACTGAGTGATGTTTTTCCACATTAAGTCTCACTGGACATCTCTACCTCATACTGGGGCTAAAGTGGGGTCATTTTCTCTTTCAGCCTGCCTGAAAGACCCATCACTACCTCAAGCAGAGCTAAAGATAGCCAACTTTAGTCCTGGAATCAGCAGTGTATGTGTGTGTGCACATTAGGGTATATAATGTGTGTCTTCCTGTCTGTGTATGTAAGGAAGAATAAATTACTTAGGCAGAATGTGAGACATTCAGGCTTTCATTTCCATCTGTGCTTCTTGGTCAGAAACTCAAAATGTCTGGGAGTGAGATGTCCTTATTTTTCTCCCTGATAACTTTACCCTAGGACAATACATTAACTTTATCTACAGCCAAAATAAAAGGGACATTGAGCTACATGAATGTGCATATACACTCACCTAAAGGATTATTAGGAACACCTGTTCAATTTCTCATTAATGCAATTATCTAATCAACCAATCACATGGCAGTTGCTTCAATGCATTTAGGGGTGTGGTCCTGGTCAAGACAATCTCCTGAACTCCAAACTGAATGTCAGAATGGGAAAGAAAGGTGATTTAAGCAATTTTGAGCGTGGCATGGTTGTTGGTGCCAGACGGGCCGGTCTGAGTATTTCACAATCTGCTCAGTTACTGGGATTTTCACGCACAGCCATTTCTAGGCTTTACAAAGAATGGTGTGAAAAGGGAAAAACATCCAGTATGCGGCAGTCCTGTGGGCGAAAATGCCTTATTGATGCTAGATGTCAGAGGAGAATGAGCCGACTGATTCAAGCTGATAGAAGAGCAACTTTGACTGAAATAACCACTCGTTACAACCGAGGTATGCAGCAAAGCATTTGTGAAGCCACAACACGCACAACCTTGCGGCGGATGGGCTACAACAGCAGAAGACCCCACCGGGTACCACTCATCTCCACTACAAATAGGAAAAAGAGGCTACAATTTGCAAGAGCTCACCAAAATTGGACAGTTGAAGACTGGAAAACAGTTGCCTGGTCTGATGAGTCTCGATTTCTGTTGAGACATTCAGATGGTAGAGTCAGAATCTGGCGTTAACAGAATGAGAACATGGATCCATCATGCCATCAACTGCAAGATGCTATCCTATCAATATGGGCTAACATTTCTAAAGAATGCTTTCAGCACCTTGTTGAATCAATGCCACGTAAAATTAAGGCAGTTCCGAAGGCGAAAGGGGGTCAAACACAGTATTAGTATGGTGTTCCTAATAATCCTTTAGGTGAGTGTACAGTGTGGTTCAAAATAGGGCTGTCACGATGTTAGATTTTTCACACCACGGTTATTGTGGCCAAAATAATTCACGATATCGATATATCGTGATATCTATGGAAACCTTGGGGGGAAAATGTCAATTTTTACTTTGTTTATTTAATTTATCTTTTTTTTGCATTTTTACTTCTTGCGTTCTTATATTTGAATGCACGTTTTTGTGAAGTAAGACAAGCATGTGAAGTATATCTGGTTTCAAACTGGAGCGAAACACTGTCTGAATGTAGAACTGAAAAGCTCTTAAACCTATTGTTGCGCCGGTACAAGTCATGCAGATTTGAACAAAACAAATCAAGTGCAAATCAACAATACAAAAATAAGACGAGTAAAGAAAACGGGGTAGGCCTACTTAATAATCACCTTTTATTTAAACATATGAAAAAAAAAACTCTGTTAACAGGTTAATGTCACATTTCCCATTCCATGACTAGTAAAATAATCGAAATTTACTCTCTGTAAAATAGCGTAATCCGCAGGGTGATGGACACGGAGATGGGTTGGGCTTAAGGGGGTTGCACACCGGACGAAAAGTGCGGCTCCGCGCCGCGTCGCGTGTAGCACACCTGACGCGCACTTTCTCAGTTCATGGCCAGCAATATATTGTTATGTTTAAGGACATTATGAAATTAAGAACATGTCTGTAGCCTACTATGTTATGATTGTACTGTACAATTAAAAACAATCGTTGCTAAGTCTGCAGTCTGAACACTTTACCTCAGTCAGAGCGCATCCGTTAACTGAATGATTTGAGAATCTCACCTGAAAATCCGAGCCATTGCGTGGCGTCGCGGACAGACGCCGAATGGTGCCGGTGGTGTGTGTAAACTCCTAGAAAATAATGTGTTCGAATTTTAAAGAATTCTCTGCGCTTCTCGTCCGGTGTGCGACCCCCTTTAAAGTGCTGTTTTCTTTGAAGCCGAAGAACTCCCGTACCAGAGTGGCTGCGCGGGCGCGCGCTGCGTCTTCTTCTCATTTGATAGATGTCAGCGGGTGCAATACTGCCACCTCAACTGGCGCTGGAGTATACGTGTCATGTTATAATAAAAGTCCTACTCATTATAAACATCGTAGTTATCGCCAATACCGGTAGGCTATATTGCCACACTCTAAATTAACACGATGTCGATATTTCAAGCTTTGAATATCACGATTATCGTCAATACCGGTATATTGCGACACCCCTAGTTCAAAGTAGGGATGTCCCGATCCGATCACGCGATCGGAAATCGGGCCCGATCACGTGGTTTCTGACTCGATCAGAATCGGACGTTACCTCCTGATCAGTACTCGAATATATGTAAATTAGGGGTGTAACGGTACATGTATTCGTAATTATTGAACCGTTTCGGGACGAGGCTTCCGGTTCGGTACGCATACAAACCGAACGATTCCTAGGACCATTTTTCTAGCGACAAACTCCGCGCTGGCGCGATCACCACAACGTTGCGCAACATCAAATGGCAAACGTAATGAAAGTGAAACGAAACTGCGCTACTCATTATATTGTGCTTAACGGACCATTTATCAGTTCGAACCAGCAACATCTGTGCAGCGCGAGATCAAGCGAAGAGATCCAGTGAAGAAAACATTTGAATTCGCCACTGAAGTAATAACATCGCCTCGAGATCTAGTGAGAAGCATTCAAATTTCTCTGTTATTAACCGTAGATCTCTATTAGATCAAACAGCGCTGACGTGGGAACCAGGAGAAACATTGTGCCGTGAATGAACATGGCTTTAATGTTGCACTTCAAAACTCAAATATTATATAAATATATACTTAAATGTTATTTTTAATGTGATTACCAAAACATTATTTGTTCATCCTTCAAAGATTACCCCCATTTATAAACCTGAAAGTTTCAAGATGTAGGAAAACTCAAACTTATTTAAAAATAGTTTTTCTTTTAATAAATAGGACATTTCTCTGGCATTTCTTTCTTTTTGCTGTATCGTATCGAACCGCGAATTTTGTGTACTGTTACACCCCTAATGTATATATATATATTCTCTTTTTTTTTTTAAGACTTTTTTTTTTTTTGTTTACATGCCTGCCGGGTATTTTAAGTTGAGGTGCTATTTGTTTTTATATTAGACTTTTTCTATATTGACTGTTGCACTAAAGTCCAAAAGTGAAGAATTTATGTTATTTATTACTTTATTGTTCAAGATATACCTCACAGAAGTGCTCTGTTTGTTAACAGTTGTTGAATGTTAAAATAAGGTGAATTAAATAAAAAATAAGGAACATCCTGGATCTGTTTTTTTTTTCGCTCTTCTTTATTCTTTTTTATATATTATATAAGTATCGGATCGGGACTCGGTATCGGTAGATACTCAAAATCAAATGACTCGGACTCGAGGGCAAAAAAACCTGATCGGGACATCCCTAGTTCAAAAGTTTTTCTAATTTAATAGTTATTTTAAATGACTGTCAGCATAACGATTGAGTGAACAGTTTGTTCAATTTTGAATAATAAAAAAAAGTGAATTAATAATTTTAGAGAATTGCTTACTCTCTCTGAACAAATCCGACCAGTTTTTAAATCTCTTAATAGCCCCAAACTAAACATTTTTTTTTAAATAGGGGATAAAAAAAGTCTTTTTTTTTTTTCAAAATGATGTCAATAATTACTCACCCTCATATTGTTCCAAACCCGTAAGACTTTCGTTCATCTTCAAAACACGAATCTTTGATGAAATCTGAGTGATTTCTGTCCTTCCATAAAATTAATCTTAATTTAAAAAAAAAAAAAAAAGACTCGATCACTTTATAAGTTTATATGATGAACAGATTTAATTGAGGCTTTTATTCAAATATAAACATTGATCAGCAAACATAAACAGAAGCTCAACCGAACCTGCTTAACGCGCAAAAACAAACCTCTTGCAGAAGCTCAAACGTGCTGCGTAACACGAGAATGAACCTCATTGGTTCTTGCAGAAGCTCAAACGTGCTGCGTAACACAAGAATGAATCTCATTGGTTCTTGCAGAAGCTCAAACGTTCTGCGTAACACAAGAATGAACCTCATTGGTTCTTGCAGAAGCTCAAACGTGCTGCGTAACACAAGAATGAATCTCATTGGTTCTTGCAGAAGCTCAAACGTTCTGCGTAACACAAGAATGAACCTCATTGGTTCTTGCAGAAGCTTAAACGTGCTGCGCAAGTTGTTTTACGGATATAAGTTTACCAGTTGATTAAGCAACCCGTGTAAAGGCATAATGTCTGTATATATTTGTGTGCTGTTAGTTTTAACGAGTGTTTTTGTGTAATTGGCTGTTGTAACACTTTGTCTAGTATTCAAACCCAGACAAATTGCCACAAGATTTATATTAGAGAGGGAACCACCGGCTACGGTCTGTGCTAGTCTAAATTCTCATTAAGACAAGAGATAGATTCCCAGCAGCAATTTCACCCTGTAGCCCAAGACTAGTTGCACTCTGAAGCTAAGCAGGGCTGAGCCTGGTCAGTACCTGGATGGGAGACCTCCTGAGAAAACCAGGTTGCTGCTGGAAGAGGTGTTAGTGAGGCCAGCAGGGGGTGCTCACCCTGTGGTCTGTGTAGGTCCCAACGCCCCAGTAATGTGACGGGGGCACTATACTGTCAAAGAGCACCATCCTTCGGATGAGACATTAAACCGAGGTCCTGACTCTTTGTGGTCATTAAAAATCCCAGGATGTCCTTCGAAAAAGAGTAGGGGTGTAACCCCGGCATCCTGACCAAATTTGCCCCTTGGCCTCTGTCCATCATGGCCTCCTAATCATCTGCATATACTGATTGGCTTCATCACTGTCTCCTCTCCACCAGTAAGCTGGTGTGTGGTGGGCGTTCTGGCGCAATATGGCAGCCGTCGCATCATCCAGGTGGATGCTGCACATTGGTGGTGGTTGAGGAGATTCCCCCCTTCCATGTAAAGCGCTTTGAGTATCCAGAAAAACGCTATGTAAAGTATTATTATTATTATTAGAATCAAAAGTGAGTATAATTCGCAAAAGAATGAGGTGAGGCATTTCAAAATAGAAGGTAGTCACACATCAACAACACTATTTACAGAAGCAGTGCAAAAGGTCTTCTCTGGATAGACCGAAATGACAAAGTCCTTTCTGCTGTACTCAAGTGCACGAAAGTCTTGTAACGAAGTGGCCTCAATCAGGCCGATATAATCCGTCATAAATCATGCACGTAACCAGACTTTTCTCCTTGTTCATCAACCCAGAGGAGAACAAGGAGGGTAGAACAGTCTTTTTGATGAATAATCCTCCTGGATATTATCAGGAAGGACTAAAGAGTCCTTCTACAAACAAGCAAACAAAAATCAACATCATACCATATGTGAATCAACACAGGCCACAAACAACCATGAATAAAACATAAAAAAGACACCAACATCAGGAAGTTAGTGATGATGGGTCTTTCATGAACCCTTTCATGATGCGTTCATTGCGTCCGTCACGTGACAAATGAACGAAAGACTCGGATGGTAAAGTAATTATTTATGTTCCCTGTAAATTATTTTTGACTGCATAATAATGATTTCCTAATTCAGAATATGATCAATATTGCGAATAGGTGAATGTGTTCAGGGAATTTGGCTGTTAAATGTATAACATTTAAAGCCACTTAATGAATGAAACGACTCAAAAAAAAAAAGATTAATTCATTTTGATGAACGAGATCGAACAAGAGAGTCAGTAAAATGATCCGAACTTCCCATCACTACAGAAAATCTCATAGATTCCCAGTCTGGACTCTAAGATGGCACGCAGACACCATCCACCATGCTGTTAGCCCCAAACAAATCTAACTCCTTCTATCATTACCTAACTGATATCCTAGAGCAATAAGCACACTACCTCCCCCTAGTATCAGGTAGAAGCATACCAAAGGGAAACTAATGTGACAGGTCAAGACTGTTACACTGTGTATGTTGATAATGAAAGGGAGAGAGATAGTTTATGGATAAAATTTTAATGCGCACTTCATGTACTTTTTTATTCAGCTCTTACTGTGATACATTGGAGTGAAAACGAACGCTTCATGTTTTGTGTGATGTACAATAAACTTCATAAATCCCATCAGTAAAGTTTTGGCCATCATTTGGACGGGGTCCGCTACAACAAGCTTGTACTGATAGTCGATGAAAGCAAGATGACCGCATAAGTTATAACTGTAATTAAACTAAACTATACCTGTTCTATCTCCATGCCGCATATATTCTCTCATTGTCCGACTCCAGTTCGAACTGTTCACTGCTGACAGTTTTTGACATTTTCAATGTGTGAGATTGTCCTGTTTTGTTGCCAGTATGAGCTCTTGAAGCTCCGCTGTCTTCTATTAAGGGGGCCGGGAGCAGCAGCTCATTTGTATTTAAAGGGACACACACAAAAACTGTGCATTTTTTTCTCATCCCCAAAAAGCAGCAATTTTAACATGCTATAAAAAATGATCTGTGGGGTGTTTTGAGCTAAAACATACACACTCTGGGGACATCAGAGACATATTTAACATCTCTTTAAAAAGGGCATAATAGGTCCCCTTTAAAAGTGCTGCGTAACACACAAGAATGCACCTCATTGGTTCTTGCAGAATGAACCTCATTGGTTCCTGCAGAAGCTCAAATGTACCGCATAACACGAGAATGAACCTCATTGTTTATTGAGGAAGCTTAAATGTGCTGTGTAACACAAGAATGAACCTCATTGGTTCTTGCAGAAGCTCAAACGTGCTGCGTAACACGAGAATGAACCTCATTGGTTCTTGCGAACGTCAAGCAAACATGCTTGAACTTCCATTTACCACAACTGATGTGTGCGTTGATGAATGTTTATATGTGAATAAAAGCCTAAATTCAATCTGTTCATCATATGAAGCAATTGTATCTCTTTAGAATTTTTTTTTACTAAACCGCTCAATTTATATGGATTAGTTTAACGATCTCTTAATGAACTTTTTGAATTGTCAAAGTGGTAGTTGTGTTACTGCCAATGGAGGAACAGAAATCTCTCAGATTTCATCCAAAAGATCTTCACTAGTGTTCTGAAGATGAAGAAAGTCTTACGGGTTTGGAACGACATAAAGGTGAGTAATTAAATGACAGTACTTACATTTTTGGGTGAACTACCTCTTTAATAGAACAGCAAAATGAAGTTCAAGACTCAGGCCAAGGAAGGAGGAGACTGGAACTGGCAAATATTGAACGTAAAGATTTAATCACAAAATAATCAAACAACAAAATGAAAGTAAGCATAAACAAAACAATATAAAGAATATAAAGAATGTCTCAGGTCTGGTCCTCTCTTGTCTTTCACTATCATCACTCCTTTTATCCTTCCGGAGCTCCTTGGGTCTCATTAACATTCGCTCCACCGGCCTCGCTTGTTCAATTGCCTTTGAACATTCAGACATGTGACATTGTTTTATAGTCATATCGCTCAGTCCTAAAACTTGCTTTATAGTAAAACCCTATAAGGCATTATAGACATAACAGTATGAATGTCTGTAAAGCTGCTTTGAACAGTGTGTATTGTGAAGCACTATACAAATAAATTTGACTTGACAAAAGTCAATTTATTAAAGATGATATAGAAATTTGTATTTAGTTTCTATAAGGGACTTTAAAAACATCATGTGTTTGTGTTTGTGTGTGTGTGTGTTTATGTTTTTAAACTTAAAAAGAGGGCTTTGTCAAGCTAACAGTTTTGCCTTGTCAAACTTCCCATATGTATTTTAAATAATCAATGCTAAATCAGAAATGTGTGGTTCTGGATGGTTGTGTAAGGATTTCTACATGGGTATATCTTTATGTAATCTCAGTAACATCTACACAATTCCTTTTTGCCGCCTTCACCGTAATTGCGGTTCAACTACTCCGAATATCTGTTTTGCTGGAAAGACAAAGCACTGTTTACAGTCAGAATACTTTAGCCTCCATAAACAATGATGTTGAAATCTTCAGTTGGACTTTAGTTGGTTTTAGTAATTCATGTGTGGCTAGCATTGATGTGAAAATAAATTCTGTTGTTGTGTAAGTGCGCGCCCCCGCATGTGTGTGTGTGTGTGTATAGGGCTTCCATATTGTGAGGTTGAATGTTCTCAAGGCCCAGTGGTTTTAAAGCACAAACAGTTTCTTCTAAATCCGTTTTACTTCAGCTCTTACTGAGACACTGTGACCTCCAACTACATAGATCTCCACCACATTACTTCTATTGGCTCTCAGGCTCTTAAACCACATCCACTCTGGAGCCAGAAGAATGTTAATTGCCTAGTCTGTCTTTTTTTGAAAGAGTTAGTCTAACCTACTGTATAGTATGTGTATTAGCCCCCCTCAGGTGTAAGTGGAACAGTTATAAGCCAATTATTAATTTGAGCAAATTCTAGATCAAATCTAAAACAGTGGTTCTCAATTCGGGGCCAGGGCTCCCTAGGGTGCTTCAGCAAACTTCTAGGGGGGCCACATATTGACTTGTTTTTATAAGTTTTTAAATGTATACATTTTCATCCGCCTGTCCATAGTGCTTATTATCTGTAGGGTCACAGATATAAATTAATATTTATATATTGAAATAATCAAACTCTGACATAAAGTTATATATATATATATATATATATATATATATATATATATATATATATATATATATATATATATATATATATATATATCAAGATTTAAACTGCCACCATATTGGCTTAATTGGCATAAATGTAGGGCACTTACAGTATTTACAAAAATATATTGTACTTTTAAATATTAAAATAGAATATAGAATGCTAATTGGATAAATAAATACCGAATGTTAATTGGTTAAAGAGAAACATGAAAGACAAGAAAATAAAATAAATATATAAATTAGTATAAACTTATTATAGTTTTTAACTGAGTCACTACTTAGGGCAAAGAGCACATTGACTTAAGTTGAGGACTTGCAAGACTTGTCTGTCTTGACTTGGGACATTTGCTCAAGATTTGAATACAAAGACTCAAGACTTAAGCCTGGTTCACACGGCAGGATAATTAGGCCGATTTTAGTCCCGATTTACCCCTTCCGACGGGATGCTCCGATTATCGTAAAATAATCTGATAAGATATTCCTGCAGTGTGTGGTGTGTTAAGACTGCTCTCGTCTGCTCGGAAGGACGTCAGGACCGCTCCGATCTCATATCGGGGATATCCAACATGTTGGATTTCTTTGGCCCGATTTCTCCTCGTGTGTGGTGTCCGCGGGGGACAAACGAGCACGCAGCCTGTGGACTGTGGCATGTAGCCAATCAGAAAGCGAGGTGACGAGGCACAGTGGAAGCACCGGGAAACAAAATCAAAACAGCCGGCGGCATGGCGCAGCAGAAAGTCCGGTGGACGTCGGAGATTCTTTGACCATCGCCTTTTCTTTTGATAACGTTTTTTTTTCCCGGTTAAAAACAAACTACAAACTATCGCCACTGCATCCTCTTCGTCCGCCATGATTGTTTATCTCGAGGGATTTTGCGAGATTTTCCGTCTGATCTGGGAATGCTCGGGAGTCAAATCGGTTCGAGTGTGATGTGTTGATTTTGCTGTGTGGCAGCGCACCACACACTGTACGACCAAAACTGTTAGACCCCGTGATTTTTTATCGCCGTGTGTGGGGTCTCTCAGGTTTGGAAAATCGGCCGACAATTTTTAAATCGTCCCGTCTGAAGGTCTGACTGGTAACCCGAAGGTTGCGGGTTCAATTCTCAATATCGGCAGCAAATGACTGAGATGCCCTTGAGCAAGGCATCTAACCCCCCAATATATATAGTATGCGAAAAACAGTATGCCAAAAGAGAGGTATGTCCGAATACATAGTTTTCGAAAACTATGACCGATTACTTTTGGTGATATTCTGAAGTGTGCATTCGATGGATTAGCAATTGCTTTTCAACTTTTCAAAAGTTTCTAAGTCGGCAAATACATTTTAAATGTAAAAGTTGCTGGGGTAGTCTGAAAACTAGCTAAATCTAGCAACAAAATTGCTAAGTTGGCATCACTGGTGCAGTGTGTTGCTCGCTTAAAGTGCCTTGGAGTCTTTTGTGCATTTTGAGAGAGCGCTGTTTGTGAAATCCCTTCTTACAATAGGTTTTCAAATTACTGATTAGTCAAAAATGATTTAATAAAGATGTATGAACTGAACCTCACCTTTAGCATTATAATTATTTTACCCGTGCCAGACACAGATTGAGACTGCGCCGCTGCAAGCATGTCATGCCATACCTTTCACGACAGGTGTGTGTCTTTATGCCTCGTCAGCAAGAGATTGGTTTCTGAGATCAGCAAATTGAGAGATTGCAGAGTGAGTCATTAGATGCTATTATCAGCTGATAGCGATCGGAGGCAATCAATCGGAGCAACATATTTGCACATATATGACCACAGTTTTTTTTTTATTTTTTTTATCACATGTACGGCCAGCAGTTATCCCAGCTCTCATTTATATCAGAGGACTGATTTAATAAGAACTGTTGTAATGTGCTTTGCCTTTTGGCTGACTTTATCCTGCATCTTTGTTACTTGCAATTTTGTGCTATTACAAGTATTTACAGTCTGTTAATTGTTAGGTAAGTGTCACTAGAGCAAGGCCAGGAGTCTGTTAGTAGTCCGTTACCTTGTCAATGATCCTTTTTTTTAAGTATGTGAATGTCCACTTGAGTTTAGAGTGGATTCATAGAGCCTACTTTAGTTCCCCCATCTCACCGGTCAATAATATCCTTGCACAAAATCATAAGAGCTCTTCAGAGGTCAACAGGGATCAGTCTCATTCAGAAGCTATAATGGAAAATAGCTATGAAGAGGGAGTGGAGATACTAAAAGGAATAGGGTGAAAATGGAGTTAGTGATGGAGAGATATTAAAAATGTCAGCGGGTGAGACTGGAGATGAAGAAGGAGAGCTGAGAGAGGTAGTGTGAGAGGTCTCAGGTTCGACCTCCTGTCTCTTTTAATTTGCTTCCCTTCTTTGTGTGTAGCAGGACCTAGTCATTGGATAAACCAGAGCAGAAACTAAAGCTGATGCTCTCTGAATGTTTTTCGTAGCGTTCATATGTAAATTGTGCAAGCTTATTTCGCCCATTAGATCGAAAGATCAGAAGAAACCCATGCATTTAACCGCCCATAGACTGTCCCCTCGAAGAAATCAGGACATAAGTGGTTGAAAGTGGAAAAAAAAGACGAATTAAAACATCAGGTGTAAAAAGTGAATGTGTCTCCCTTGTCTACTTGTGATCCGATCAACCGAAACACATCTTAATGCCAGGTGTAAACAGGGCCTCAGAGTAAGTTTATACACATGCTGCAAGTTTGCTTCATGTGGGCTATTTCCAAATAAATACTCTGTAATAAAAATTAGGGCTGTTATTCTGTGCTAATTTATTATTAATATATTATATATCATGCACCCAAACTTAATTGCCAAATGGATGGAGATCCATGATGAGCTTATATTTATTTATGATGGCGCGCATGGTCGTTTTGCGGAGAGATTGTGAGATTGTGGTTAGGTCTCAGCAGCAGAAGGGATGTAGAGGTCAGTAAGCTGGACTGAGTTGAGTGGGGGACGGAGGGGGGTGACTCTGGGACGCCAGAGTCACTGTCGAGCCCTCTTGAGGTGTCGTGGGCTAGTCGACGAAACACTGAGGACGGAAGGTGCCCACTTGAAGACCCTAGAGATGTCCCCTACTCGGCTCAATCCAGACGGTTGTCGTGCTGGTCCTGTAGTTGCAGCCAAGTACACTGCAGCCGTTAACCCCGGACAGAAGGGGAGTCACACCACCATATGGAAAGAAGCGTAAATGGATGGAGAAGCATAGTTTACTGTAAAGCTACGTCTTAGTTTTGCTTATCTTGGCGAAAGCCGAGTACAAATCAGCATGAAGTTTTAACATCTACTCTCTACACTCTAATGGAAATCATTATTAATATGGGAATACAATTATCATTATATTAACTGCTCTGGGCAACCTCAGTCATTTTCTCCCACAATAATCAAGCATGGCGTCAGTTCTGGCAGGTCACGTTAGTCAAGCTCGCATCAGCTGACTCTCAGCTGATCCACGTCTACCTATAGGAATACGACGCCTATCACTGTATACATATAAGCTCTTTCAATATTATCAGCAGCTATCGCATTTCTCAGGAGCTCATTACCCTCCTCCATCCCCAGCTCCTCCTCTCGTCCAGGCAGGATTTGGCATTTTGATTCCCCTTGAATCAGAATAAATTCTCAAATTATGTTGTACTTTAAAATCTTGAATTAATGATATCTGCAATACATTCATGTTGGCTCTGTTCTGTTTACCCTAAGGGGGTTATTGCTGCTCTCCCTGCTCTTATCCATGCTAGGCTGGATCCGCATGGAGTTCTCGCCCAGAACAGAACCATACCGCCAATCCAAACTGTATGCTAATTGTTAATCGTATTCGACGATAGTGGTCCTGACAGAAATGCAAAGTCTTTGAATTATCGTCATTTGTGTAGTTAGTTGCAATTAATTTAAATATATATAATATTCTTAGAGTTTCCATGTTTGTTTAGCTGCACTGTGTACTCATGCTATAATTGGGCAATTGAACAAGTTAGCTGATTCAGGGTTTTAAAGGCACCATATTACAGTTTAACAAGTGTGAGCGACTTTCTCTAGATCCGTAAAAGGTTTCCTGCTGAGGTACATTCAAATTAAATGCCAGAAATGTAGCTCTGAAGCCAAATTGTGAGAAAAGTTTTCACCAGTTAACACTGTGGTTAGTTGAGCTGGAGGTAGTATAGAAACCACTGCGTCTATAGACATGGTGGATGTTTTAGTATTTTTACACAGCGGTGGCACTTTAATACAAGCTTGCATTTAAATAAGTGCAATACATTTGTGTTATTTCCCAGCAGTTTGCATATATTTGCTCATTTCTGGTGCTTTTCACATGTACAGATCACCGTTCAGTGTACTCAACTTTGTGACGGTGCTCACACTAAAGGTGTGACCTCAACACTGCATTGATATTTTCGTAGATAGAAACTTTGCCTCCCACATCAATATTCCCCTCATGTTTTTCACACTCTTACACACGCAAAGTAATTTTGCTTCGCTTCGCTCCTGACTGGTGGCCCCTCGATTTTCCAGGTGTTCGTGCGCTTTCACTTGTCACGTCAGCTGTGGACCACGGCTTTGTAGTTGAGGTCACGTCTGAGAATGTAGCGTGTGTGAGAACGGTAAGCATTCGTGCTGACTGTGGTTTAACAGTGGATTCCATTAGTCATTTGAAGACCACACTTGCTTTTTTACATTTTATACAGTTAGTATAAATGTCAACTTTACCCTGTGTGTCACTACATTAGTGTGATTACTGGCTTGAAAGCATGAAGCCTTACATCTGCACATTGCAGGTATACAGATGTAAATGTTCCACTTGTGCTGCTGTGGTTTTTCATTAAGTTCTTATTTTCATTTGAAAGTATGAATGTTAATATACCTGTGTTTGTTTAGGTGTGATGGAGGAAACATGAATCTAAAAATTTAGTAATCTAGACAGCACTTTGGGCATCATGTACATTTCGATTGGCCCATGCCCAAAAATGCTGTCTAGGTATATTAATATGTAGGACTCTGTTCTAAAATCTAATTAGCCAGAAATTAGGCAGTATTTTTTAAGGCAACACGATCAAATTTAATGATAGGAATGAGTTTAATTCACATGTACCTTAAGTGGAACTTTCAGTCTTTGCATCAGGACTAAGATCATGCCATAAACACTGTTGTGAAAAATAAATGTGCTTAATTGGATTGAATGTACTTAAAGTATATTTAAAAACAAATTGTACTTTGAGATATGATATTAATAAAATAAAAGGCCTCTTAAGTGTACTTAAAGATTGCACTTTAATGACTGTTTCTTAATACAATTAAGTAGCCTACATCTTTAAAAAGTGTACTTTGTAATATCAAATTAAAAGTTTTACTTTATACTACATTTTAAATAATTATATTTTAATAAATACTTTGTCAAGCTTTGAAGTTATTTTGATGTGTTGTTTAATTAAATAAAGCACATGTAAAGTAGTTGATTATAATTTTAACTGCAGTGTTTTTTATCATTACATTTAATTTTAAATGTACTAAAATGCAGTTTCTTCATTACAAATGTGTAATAGCAAATATTTTTAAATACATGATGTCATCACATTTTCTATAGAAATTACATTTAAAGTGTATTTAGTGAACCTTAAATGCTTGTCAGACCTTTTTTTCAAAGATAATAGACGTAATTATGAAATTCCATAAAAAGATGTATACATAAATGGGCCATAAAAGCGTTCTAAAGTTCAGCTAATTGCATTTAATAAAAATTTCAATTATATACTTTCATTTATTTGCAATAAACATGCAATTAAGAATCCTTTTGGAATGTGTCCTAAAATGCTGGAGTCATTCAATCTGATCTAAAATTGACTATTTTACCCAATATTTGTGTTTTGTATTTTTATACTTAAGCATTTAAACTGATAGTTTAATAGAGTTATATTAATAGTTATAGGCCTACTGTTAGCTTAGCAACATGCTAATGTCATACTCAATTATAATACAGACTGCTATTTTTATGTTGAGTATACACTCACGGCCACTTTATTAGGTACACCTGTCCAACTGCTCGTTAACACTTAATTTCTAAGCAGCCAATCACATGGCGGCAACTCAGTGCATTTAGGCATGTAGACATGGTCAAGACAATCTCCTGCAGTTCAAACCGAGCATCAGTATGGGGAAGAAAGTTGATTTGAGTGACTTTGAACGTGGCATGATTGTTGGTGCCAGAAGGGCTGGTCTGAGTATTTCAGAAACTGCTAATCTACTGGGATTTTCACGCACAACCATCTCTAGGGTTTACAGAGAATGGTCCGAAAAAGAAAAAACATCCAGTGAGCGGCAGTTCTGTGGGCAGAAAAGCCTTGTTGATGCCAGAGGTCAGAGGAGAATGGCCAGACTGGTTAGAGCTGATAGAAGGGCAACAGTGACTGAAATAACCACTCGTTACAACCGAGGTATGCAGCAAAGCATTTGTGAAGCCACAACACGCACAACCTTGAGGCGGATGGGCTACAACAGCAGAAGACTCCACCGGGTACCACTCATCTCCACTACAAATAGGAAAAAGAGGCTACAATTTGCAAGAGCTCACCAAAATTGAACAGTTGAAGACTGGAAAAATGTTGCCTGGTCTGATGAGTCTCGATTTCTGTTGAGACATTCAGATGTTAGAGTCAGAATTTGGCGTAAACAGAATGAGAACATGGAACCATCATGCCTTGTTACCACTGTGCAGGCTGGTGGTGGTGGTGTAATGGTGTGGGGGATGTTTTCCTGGCACACTTTAGGCCCCTTAGTGCCAATTGGGCATCGTTTAAATGCCACGGCCTACCTGAGCATTGTTTCTGACCATGTCCATCCCTTTATGGCCACCATGTACCCATCCTCTGATGGCTACTTCCACCATGTCACAAAGCTCTAATCATTTCAAATTGGTTTCTTGAACATGACAATGAGTTCACTGTACTAAAATGGCCTCCACAGTCACCAGATCTCAACCCAATAGAGCATCTTTGGGATGTGGTGGAACAGGAGATTCGCATCATGGATGTGCAGCCGACAAATCTGCGGCAACTGTGTGATGCCATCATGTCAATATGGACCAAACTCCCTGAGGAATGCTTCCAGCACCTTGTTGAATCTATGCCACGAAGAATTGAGGCAGTTCTGAAGGCAAAAGGGGGTCCAACCCGTTACTAGCATGGGGTACCTAATAAAGTGGCCGGTGAGTGTATTCACATATATTTTTATAAAGAGATTCCATATCAGTTCAGATGTTGCCTATGTAGGCAGGAGACGACTTGGAACAGAGCCTACATACAGCCATTAAAAGGAAGAAGTGTACTGGCCTGAAACCCACATGGAAGATCACGACCACTTTCGCTGTTGCTCAGTCACGCCTCTCACTTATATTCTCTCTTTCATCTCCTTTTATTTCCATTCTTGTTGTTATGCACATTGTCTTACATTCTTTGTCCCCTGCTGCATGTTTTTCTTACTATCCCCTCACACTCCCTCTGACTGACCCTGTTGGATGGTCAGTAATTATATTCTTCAGTTAAGGAAGTGGTAAAACGCTGCTTACGCTGTTACCACAGTCGTAACTCACTGCTATCTTCAGGCTTAACGGGGGTCAAATTCAACTAAATGTTGACAGCTAAAGGACATTGAAGAGAGTCACCCGAATACTTCCCTACTATATAGCGAAAAACAGTAAGCCAAAAGAGTAGTATGTCCAAATACATAGTATTCAACAAACAGTAGGTGAAAAGTACCTGGATGACCTCCGGTGAGATTTATGAAGTGTGCATTCAATGGACACTTACTATCCCATGAGGCCACGGGAGAGGATTTGTGAATGGTGGTGACACGACGCAACATGATGCTAGTTGGTCACATGACAGAAACAACATAGAGATTGTAGTACATTTTATATATACTACAATCACTGCAAAGAATAGTTTGTTACATTTTAAATGTCTTTACTGTCATTTCAATGTATCCTTGCTGAATAAAAGTATTACTTTCTTTAAAAAACACACACATTTGAAAGGTAGAAGCTTTTGTGGCTTCAGACTTTTGGGTCCCATGTAAAGCAAAACAAAAACAAAAACAAAACACATAAAAAAGTAATAGTTAGGATGTACAGACACAGAGTTCCAGGGAAAAAAAGGAGTTTAAATTGACTGGAAAGTGAGCCGAGTCTCTATGTGCCTGCCAGGGCTGCGGTGTGTCTGTGTGTTTGTGTTCACACCACTGAACCCTGTAATTTTGCAGAGGGAGACAGACTGCTGCGAGACAAGCTTACATTCAGAAACTGCACTCTCCGTGATGCTGCTCCTCACATTTTGCCTGGACTTTCTCTCACTGCCAGAACACACACACACACACACAGTTTATTTCCTAATGACCGTGTCAGGGTGATCTCCTCCACATGCTGACAGCATACAACTTACATAAATAATGATGTTATTGCAAAGGTGAAGCTTTCAGTATACAGTGGGATCCACATTGAAAGTATAAGTTTTTTTTATTCCCGAAAATGAAGAATATTATTATTATTATTATTATTGCTAGTTTACATTTCACTCAAATTGTTATGCTGTAATGCATAAATTGTGATGGAAAAATTTTCTAGTGGTCTTGTTTTAATATGGGCCCTATGATAAACCCGGCGCAATTGTCTTTTGCTAGTTTCAGCCTGACGCAATTATCATTTTCACTGCACCACGTTGTTTAAATAGCAAATACATATGCGCCCATCTTTGCGCCCATGGGCGTGCTGGTCTGAAAACGAGGTGTGTTCAGGCGCATTGTTGGCACGTTGCTATTTTGAGGCAACTGAAATCAATGGCACAGTATTTATTGTTATTTAAAGGGCACATTATTAATATAAGCCTATAGGCGGCACCAGCAGATCCGTTTTGTCTCTGGAGACGCGTTCAGTCTTTCCGCTTGCAAATTCCGATATGTAAAATGCGAATCCGCCATGGTGCAAGCGCAACGGGCTTTTAAAGGGAATGGGAGATGAGACTCTGATTGGTTTATTGCACGTTACACCCAAAACACACCCATTCATTAAGAGAATAAGGACAACTCTTTTAGTTTTAGATCATGCGCCGCGTACACGGCAACAATTTTACTAGCATCAAACTAGCAAAAGTGGATTCCATTTGTCAAAATATACATGGTAATCATGATTAAAACACCTTTTTGAACACCCCCTTCATCATCTATAATATTTATAACCTAACAGACATTAACAAGACAGACATGCACATTATATTTTACTGATAGAATAATCTGTTACAATATAATTCTAAGTGGAAAGCAACATACACTTGTCAAATAATTTAGTAACTTGATCTACATGATCCAAACATGATCTACGATACATAAAAAGTAACTCAGAGTACAAATTATCCTTAGAAAACAATATTTTTAGGATGGCTCTCAGCATCATATGCTTTGGAGTTATACCTGTGAATAAGTATTATGTATTACAACTGTGATTTACAATTGTACATATAAGAGTAACATATATTTTATCGTACAGCTTTTATAATGTTTTGAAATAGCAGAACATTACCAAAATGACCTTCAATAGCTTTTAAATCCCTTGTTACTGAATCTCTTGATATTTGAACTAGTTCACTATATAAGCGTTGGACTGTATAGAGTACATTAGCAATACTAGCAACTTGATTCAAACTCCAGAAACTCTCCAGGTAGTTATTTGCTGTCTTGAGCCTGTCATAAATCCTTGAGCAGGAGTAGCTAGATGCTGATTCCATCTGCTCTGTTGTGGCGGAGCTGGGTGTTCATGGGTAATGTGAGATTTTTGGATCTACATCTACAGGAGTCACCGAATATTAAAGTTCTCTCTTTCATTTGTGTCTTTGTCCCAACGTCTTTCTGCATTTTGAGTGTTAGTGTAACCCAGAGTTCTCTCATCTCGGATTTCGCTTTTAGTTGGCCATCCCATGAATTTCAATTTGGGTAAATGTGTGCTCTCTTTCCAGTGTGGGTGAGAGATATGCCGTGAGGCTGCACCTCAAGCAGTGCTGAATTAGCAGTTTGAGGTTATTAAAATCAAGAATGGAGTACATTTTTGAGGGCAGACTGTATGGATGTAAACTGATTATTTGAATCTGTGCAGTTGAACAGTGATAGGGAAGCATCTTTGAAACTGTAAAGCCCCAATCACATTGACAGTGATTCGATGACTGAAGGGAGCCACACTTGTTGTGCTGTTGGTTTTTAGACGTTCCTACACTGCAACTGTGTCCATCTACAGATGACTAGAGTTGTCAAAAAGTACCGACTTTGGCACCAAGTCGGTACCAAACACCTCTTCATCACTGTGAAAAGGGGGGTTTTCACAGTGATGCCATAGAAGAACCATTTTAGATATTTCAGAGAACAGTTCTTTAAAAAGAACCAATTTTTTCTTAGTGAGAAAAATAATCTTCTTTAATAATCTAAACAAACCACAACAAAGAACCTTTTGTGCAATGGAAAGATTCCATGGATGTTAAAGGTTCTTCGTGGAGCCATTGATTCCAATAAAGAACCTTTATTTTTAAGAGAGTCCTCAAATTTTTCAAATCTCTAATGGTTTCTCTTGCACATATCGCCAAAAATTGCCAAAAAAATGTCATTCTATCCAAACCTGTATAATGTATTCTGTTGAACACAACATATATTTTGAGAAGTGTTTTTCCATTCAATGAAACTCAATGAGCTCCAATGTTGTTTAGACCCCAACATAATTCAAAATATGTTCTGAAGAAAGAAAGAAAGTCATGTAGGTTTGGAGTGACATGAGGATGAGTAAATGATGAATTTTCATTTTTGGGTGCAAATTTGGCTATGCTGCATCCCAATTGACATATCTGTCTTAAAGGGATAGTTCACTTTGAAATTAATTTTTGGTATGTTTTAGCTTACCTCAAGGGCATCCAAGATGTAGGTGTCTTTGTGTCCACAGTATTTTCAATTTTGATATTTTTAGGTCAAACCGTTCTTGTCTGTCAGTCATATAATGCAGGTCTATGGGGTCCACCTCAAAGAGCATGCACAGAGAAGTCCAAATTAAACATGATTTAATGACTCGTAAATGTAAGTACACATTGATGGCCTAAGACACGAAACGAGCGGTTTGTGTGAGAAAACGAACAGTATTTATATCGTTTTTACTGCTTGTAAACACAGCCACGTCCAAGTGATCTGAGGGCGTGGGCGCTTCGGTCTACACAAACCGCTCGTTTCGTGTAGGCCATCAATGTGTACTTACATTTACGAGTCATTAAATCATGTTTAATTTGGACTTCTCTGTGCATGCTCTTTGAGGTGGTGACAATAGACCTGCATTATATGACTGACAGACAAGACCTAAAAATATCAAAATTGAAACTACTGCGGAAACAAAGACACCTACATCTTGGATCAGGGACGTGCACAGGGGGGTTGCTCAGGTTGCCCGGGCAACTGCCCATATGCCCTTCTCACTCAACACTGTAAACCCGGATAAGTAGAATCTACTTAAAAAAACCAAGGTAACTCGTTGCCTTAAAATTTTTAAGTAATGAAGCATTAGTTGAATAAGTGAAGTGGATTACGTTCAATGTACTTAAGTCCATAATGGAATGGAATAGAACATTTAAGTTGAATGTACTAATGACCGAGTTACAGTAACTGAAGATACTTAGTTTAAACAATCATTCCCCACCCATTTATTTAACTCAGCTTGTTAAGTAAGCATTACTCCATTACCAATTCAACTAAATTGTATATTCTAACTGACCCAACTTAACTTTTAAATTCCTGAAACTCAAAATAGCTTTCAATCAATAGAGCCATGTAAAATACATACATACAACTGCAACGTTACACTGTTTCAAAAAATGTTTTATTGAACATGTCTTTTTTCAGCAACAACAGAAACAAAGCCATGGCCTAATAGGTTTCTAGTGTGTAGTTTCCTCAGTGATGGCATGAAAAGAAAAAAAGTCTCTTCGTCTTTACCTCCAATCATTACAATATTGTACTGCATATTTGGTTGACAAACTGGCAAGATAAAACTCAGCCCTGCTGAACACTGGCAGCTTAAAGGGTTAGTTCACCCAAAAATGAAAATTATGTCATTAATGACTCTCCCTCATGTCGCTCCAAGCCCGTCAGACCTCCGTTCATCTTCGGGACACAGTTTAAGATATTTTAGATTTAGTCCGAGAGCTTTCTGTCCCTCCATTGTAAATGTATGTACGGTATACTGTCCTTGTCCAGAAAGGAAATAAAGACATCATCAAAGTAGTCCATGTGACACCAGTGGGTTAGTTAGAATGTTTTGAAGCATCAAAAATACATTTTGGTCCAAAAATAACAAAAAATACGACTTTATTCAGCATTGTATTGTCTTCCGGTTCTGTTGTGGATCCGCGTTCAGTGCCGCTGCTGACGTAAGATGCTGCTGACGTGTGTCTTGTGCGCCCGAGCTTCGTTTACAGTCTGAGGGAGACGCACGCTGGAAACAAAACAATCTTCGCAAACATGTCTAAGGATTTCCACACAGAGGAAGACTTGCATTTTTTTGCCCAGCCATATTTATTTGAACCCGAATACACGGGCGCACCAGACACACGTCAGCGGCGTCACTGAACGCGGATCCACAACAGAACCGGAAGACAATACAATGCCGAATAAAGTCGTAGTTTTTGTTATTTTTGGACCAAAATGTATTTTCGATGCTTCAACACACTCTAACTAACCCACTGATGTCACATGGACTACTTTGATGATGTCTTTATTTCCTTTCTGGACAAGGACAGTATACCGTACAGACATTTACAATGGAGGGACAGAAAGCTCTCGGACTAAATCTAAAATATCTTAAACTGTGTTCCGAAGATGAACGGAGGTCTTACGGGCTTGGGACGACATGAAGGTGAGTCATTAATGACATAATTTTCATTTTTGGGTGAACTAAACCTTTAACATTTACAAATAGGCTAACAAATGTCATGTGTCCATGGAAAAACAAAAAAGTGTATGAGAATGAAAGAGAACGGGAGGGTGAAAAAAAAAAAAGAGAGTAGATACCTGTATGGAGAGCCCATACTCTCCCTTCCACCTATACCTCCCTTTCTCTCTCCCCCCCACCCCCACCGACTTTTTGGGACTTTAGCTTATTCACTGTATCCCCCAGAGTTAGATGAGTCCATACACACCCTTTTCATCTCCGTGCGTGCCGTAACTCTGTCTGACGCACCCACCGCTAGCCTAGCTTAGCACAAAGACTGGAAGTAAATGGCTCCAGCTAGCATACTGCTCCCAATAAGTGACAAAATGACGCCAACATTTTCCTATTTATTTGTTGTGATTTGTATAGTCACAGTGTGTACAAATAACAAGGTCATATGATACACACAGCACCCTTATAACCGTATACATACTGGGAACTATATTCTCAGAAGACGAAGCACTGCTACTTGGGTGGAGTGATTAGCGCAACACTCTGAGAGAACTCTCTGCTCCTCACCACGGGGCTTCTCAGGTGCTGCAAGCAAATCACTCCGCCCAAGGAGCAGGGCTTTGCCTTCTGAGAATATAGTTCCCAGTATGTATATGGTTATAAGGGTGCTGTGTATCATATGACCTTGTTATTTGTACACACTGTGACTATACAAATCACATATCACAACATATAAATAGGAAAATGTTGGCGTTATTTTGTCACTTATTGGGAGCAGTATGCTAGCTGCAGCCATTTACATCCAGTCTTTGTGCTAAGCTAGGCTAGCGGTGGGTGCGTCAGACAGAGTTACGGCACGCACGGAGATGAAAAAGGTATGTATGGACTCATCTAACTCTGGGGGATACAGTGAATAAGCTAAAGTCCCAAAAAGTTGGTGAGTTCCTTTAACAAAAAATGTTTCTCTGGATAAAATAAAAAAGCATGTGTGCGACAGAATAAGGGTGAAAAATAAAACTTACATAAACTTAAATAAAACAGTAGATACCCATCTAGAGACCATAGAGGAGATGCTGGATCTTACATTGCAAGATGATTCTTGAGTGTTTGAAGTTTAGGTTTCAGATCAGTCTTCCCTAAGTTCAGAAGTACCTGTTGAATAAAATCTAAAGTGTTCTCCATGTACTTTGGGTAGTTGAGATGCAGTGCATAGGTAAGTCCGAAGACAATGTACATGGCCTGGGGCAGGCTCTCAACATCCATCATAATGTTTCCCACTGAAGATGCAGTGTGGTGAAGGGACTGTGTGTGTGGAGTGATGTTTCCTGTTCATGGCAGAGGATCCCCACTGGCACATCATTGTACGAACCTTCGTCCTGAAATGTCCTGAAAAAAGGAACAGGGCATGATCACATCAACATGACAACATAGTGCTACAAACACAGAGATGCTGTATTTCCTATAAATGCACTAGATGCATTTATTTTGTTTACAAGTTCCAGATGGAGTCTGGAGATGATGTGGGGTACTTATTGTTTACATCATACTTTACACACTGTAAAGTAAGGCTGTTGTAGCTAGTTCAGGGGAGAGAATTAAATTGTCACTAATCTAAATATCTATTCTTGATAACAATTGAATTGCTACTAGTAAAAAAATTCATTTTTGATATCTGAAAAAGTATTTCTGATATAAATATTATTTCAGATATGAAATGGCTTTCTTACTAGTAACAATCACATTCATTATATCAGAAATGAACATTGTCACTAGTGAAAATTGAATTATTGATATCAAAAATAAAGATTTTTACTAGTAAGAATTGTATTTCTAATATGTGAAGTTGAAATTCTAACTAGTAAGAAATAAATTATTGATATCAACAATTGATTTTGAATGGCAGCCTATGGTGACATTTCACTAGTGAACAATTACAGATATTAAGAATTATAGTTTTTACTAGTTGCAATTCAATTGTTGATATCAAGTTTTATCATTTTTACTAGTGAAAATGTAAATGTTGATATCAAGAATTGCCATTGTTGTTACTAGTAGAAATATTATTCCTAATATCAATAATTATAATTTTAACTAGTGAAAATTGAATTGTTGAGATCAAGGATTCATATCCTAGAAATGAATAAAAGTTAAAACGGCTTGCCATAGTAGAGCAGTCTACGCGTACCCAAACACCGCGGCGGACTCAAAGTGTAACTTACCCACAGCGGACGGCGCAAAGCTCAATTTCTATGTCCGGGCGGACCCGTATTCGGTGTCACACAATAGAATCCGGTTTAAAAAGGCAGCTGGGATCTGCGCCAACTTACCGGGAAGTTCGCTGGTCCGTGGTGCGTGATGCTATAGGTGTCCGGCTCAGCTCTACTTGCATTAACGATAGCTGTCTGGGGGGAACATACAATTGCCGTTACTGGCGCTAGCTAGCTAAAGTAACCAGTGAGTGAACACATATACGTTAGCTAAGAGACTGTGGGACAGAGTTAGCTGGTTAGCTTCCTTGTCAATAACTAGCTAAGTTAGCTAAGTTATTTTTTTATAACTAAGTTAACTTACAGTACTATAGAAATGAAACTTGATATACAGATATAACGTTAACGTCCTATATCTGATAGATAGACTAACGTTACTTTGAATTATATCAAAGTTTCATTTCTATAGTGCTGTCCCCATGAAAAGATATAAATTATTTGTAAAAATGTGAGGGGTGTAAATCACTTTAGAGATATAACTTACTGCTTGCTAAGCTAACTAACGTTAATTACCTCAGCTAGCAGTCGGGACGGCAACCAGTGCAGTTTTTAAAAATTTAATCAACTTACCGTTTTGTGTCTGAAAACGGTTCATTCACCGAAGGCTTCAACTTCCTTGCTAGAACGTCAGTTGACGAAAATACAGCTGAATTCTTTGTCTTGCTCTGTCTAAAAAATATTCAAAGTCATAAATAGGCCTACCACTCGGTCAACTCAAAACTGATATAACAACTAGATTTTTGGCGGTTGCATGGATGACGTCAATGCGTTGCTAAGAGGCGGGGCATGGCTGCAGTGTAAATGCAGACTTTCATGCTAATGAATAATACTTTAAAATATATTTGGTGTTTTTTTTACTAAACAGTAACGGCAATCATACAAACGAATATACTTTAAAAGTATATGTCATCAAGATAAATGCAGACTATCATGCTGATTAATAAAATACTTTTATATTTGTCCGTCTATAAAAGAAATACAGACTAAATTTTAGATGAGGTTTGATCAAATGTATGTTAACATCATGGACACAACAACAACATCCAGAAGTCAGCAAACTGTAGCCTATGGCTAAAATTGTTAGCTAATATTCACTAACAAATGTCAATCAACGCTAATGCAGTTTTAAATGAGGATTCATCAATTGTACGTTAACATCAGGGACACAACAATAACATCAAGGAATCGCGAACTTACCCGTGACTCCATCTGGAAAATAATGTGCGATTTCGTATTTTGTTTTTGACCCTCTGAACTTGTCGTTGGACACGCCTCGGCATGACACGGGAAGCGCCAGGCTGCAGCAGTCTTGTTAGTAAGTAATAGGCAAAACTTGATGATATTGAGTTGTTTGAGCTCAAACACATAATTACAATAAGATAGGTCATTAAAAAGTACAGTTTACTTAGAATTCATAATTAATGTAAATAAATGACACATGTTTAAGTAATACAAACTCAGTTTGTTTGAGTAGAAACTACTGATTGGACTTAAAAACACAATTACAATAAGAAAGGACATGAAAAAGTTCAGCTTAATCAGAATTAACAAGTAATGTCAATAAATTCGGTACATTTAAGTAATATGAACTCAATCTCTTTGAGTTGAATCAAAATCTGGGTTTACAGTGAAGTTGCCCTTCTCAGTTGCCCTTCTCACTCAGGTTGCCCTTCCGAGAAAAAAATTAAATCGTACAATGAATGCAGAATTTCTCGTAGGCCTAGATTAAAAAAAAAAAATCGCAAAGCCTCATTCACTTCCATTCGGGCACCGAAAGTGAAAGTCAGTATGAAGGGCAAACGCTGCACGCGACCATAGGGCCTTTCTCAATCTGTGTTCTTGTCTGTACTTGTGTCCTTGTGTTCTTGTGAAACGTCATCTTTTGTGGCCCAAGTACTGTCCCAATACACAAGTTTGCATTTTGGCAAGAACAGTTAAAAATCCCGGATGTGTTCTTGACACGCCCATTTTACCAAGGATGCATCGGTTGGTAACTTGTGTTGACTTGACGGCAGAAATATCCCAGCATTCAATTCGGCATTCGAGGAAGGAGAGGCAGGTCAATACAGTATTTCGTTTTTCTACAATTACGTACACTATTTCATCACTAAATTCACTTCTGAGAACATTTGATGCGAGAAATCAACTGTGTAGATTTCAAATATTGGCATTTTTACGAAAATGTATGGCTAATCGAAAATGTGCTCAAACGTTTTCGGAAGTGAGAATCTCCATAAGCGCCTGCGGGTGTAACGTTAGCTATCGAGCCAACCGGCCAGTTTGCTCACAGACTCGTTTTTCCCCACAGTCAAGAGACCATTGCAGCCTGGCTGTTATCGTCAATAATTCTCGTTATGTTTGGGTACTGCAGACGGTGTCTGTGCGGGGGTATTATTGCGCAATACCAGCAAGAACACATCGTCTCAAACTGTCAGCAGCATTCTGTGTGCTCGTTAGCTTGTGAGTTCATTCTTCCAAGAACAACTAGCAAGAGCGTTCTCCCCAAGAACACAAGTCCGTTCTTTGCATTCTTGGTTTTGAGAAACACCCATAGACTGCACGCGACCGGCGTAGGGCCACGCAAATTACTTAAGGCCACGCCTCCATCTCGTGTCATAGTCATAGCGCGCCGTCAAATGTGTAGCTACAACATCCACGACAAAATGAAGCGAAACTATCCTTCTGGTCACGAAAAGAGGAAGAAGAAAAAAACCATGAGAGTGAATTGCGGGAACAACAATCAGGTAAACTTGTGTTCTCTCCTCTCTAAGTTTGATGTCAGCAAAGTTTGATGTCTTTCGGTCTTGCTAACCTAGCTGGGCAGGCAGTGCATCTCTTGCTTCACTTTGTGGCTGACAAAAGTGAGAGTAAAATACAATTATTTATTACGTTTGATTTTGATAAACGACAAAGTGCAACGGTGTTTGTTTACTGCAGCTCGGAAAACATAACCGCGTCGCGTGTGTTATCGTGCGTTCATATGCGCGTTGCCGAAATGAAACTCGCATTTTTCAAGCAGAAATATGTGGAGACCAGACATACTGTACAATACATGCACGTGAATGATGGCACTCCCAATCAAAGTACACATTATACTTTTAAAACAAGACACTGATTATCTAGTCTCAGTGTAGTTAAAAACTCTAAACAACTGCACTAATTATGCAAGATAGAAAGCAAGGTATTGACAATTTGACATTGATTGACTATTGATTTATAGGCTATATTGAATTAAAAATGTTGCTTAGCTGGACATACTGGTCAAAATGGATGCACATCCCTCAGTAAATAATAACCATAAATCAAGAATTGCTTCAACATGCATAATAAAAAATTAAAAAATCATACTGATGCCGAAAATGCCCAGGCTGTAGAAAGAACCAAAGTTAATCCCAAAAGCCAAAGCTCAGGGTTATAATTTATTATTTTCTTCTTATTTATGTTTACGTTAATATTCACTTAGCCTACTTAATAATATTCACTTATTATCTTAACATTCTATAGAAAATACTCTATTCAATAAATATTGTGTGTTTGAACCTCATTCTGTTCTATATTGTTGTACTTATTCTTTGACTGTTTTGTTTAAAGGAGGGAGGATTGTATAGACCAATTTTCAGCCGACGTCACAGTTACGTCACGGCGCTAGCTGGTGGCAGAACAAAGGGAAAACTGGAGGCGGCAAATACAAACCAGCACAGATTCGGCTACAAAATAAGGATCTTAAATTATTCTTCTTATTATTAAATGTCATCTTGTTGTGTTGTTGGGTGCAAGAATCAATGAAAAATTAATATGCTTTATCTGCAATTTTTTATTTCTAGAAATATTCGCCTCATTAAAATTGCACCGTAATGTCCCTCTTTACATTGTCGTCTTCTCGGCGCTGGCTAGGCAGAACTGCAGATCGTACCACACAAGTCTTGTACATGACCATTCAGCACATAGTTATAGGCATCTAAAGATTTACATGCCCTCCGTTTCTCTATCAGGCCACTCAACCGGAGGTAACGTTAACGTTAATCCTGTCAGATCCTCAATGAGTGTACGGGTCGGCCAATCTGGTTCCGTCCGATTAAAATTAACTTTTGCAAATAACAATCGTGGTCCTGGACAGTGAGTGACCTTGCACATTAAGATAAAATCGGATTTTCTCCAGTCATTGTTAAAAACAAGCTAACAAAACTTGCAGACTTTACGTTAGTGAAGCGGCCAGAGGGATCGTTCTGCCACCACTTAAGCTCCGCCCACATAAAAACGTCACCATGTTTACCAACTGAAAATTGGTCTATTGGGAGCACTGAAGTGTCAGGTGTGACTGTGGCAATGGCAAATGGTTTACATAGCTCACGACATCACAGGTCAGGTAGAGGCCCCTTAGCAGAATTTTGCTTAGGGCCCCAGGGGGAGGTCAGGATCGGCACTGGGTGTAGCAGTCGATTCTGTTCCTTACCGGAATTCCTGTTCCCTTTACGCAATCATACTACAAATCATGCGTAGTTGCCCAGATGAGCAAAAAGCACAATTGAATGTACGGGAAGCCAAAAGGTTAAAAAAGGATTGTATTTTTTCCGAAATCTAAGCGTTTTTTATTTTTTTATTAGAAGCGAGTTTTTCCCCATCTGTCAATTCAATCCAGATTATTTATTTTTATTAAAAAATAATAATAATAATTAAAAAACAATAAACAATAATATGAGGAACTCTTTTTCTCATGTGTATTTTGGTGACATTTACCATATTGTTAATACATTTTGTATACTGTTTACAAAGTTGTATATCATAAACCTGTCATCTTTGACGTTTGCAATCTTTATAAATAATAATAAGACCATAATATGAGTCATTGCGTTTGGACATAAACACGATCAGATAAGGCAATTTGTATGGGCAAAATTCAACTGAATATATTCCTTCATATAGCCCGTGAGTTTTGGGGGTAGTGCCCTTTTTTCAGGTCAGAGCAACTGCCCCACAAAATTCCTGTGCACGTCCCTGTCTTGGATGCTCTTGAGGTAAGCTAAAACATACCAAAAATTTATTTCAAAGTGAACTATCCCTTTAAATATTATTAAATAGTACTTAAATAGTATTTAATAGAGGTGTGGATATAAAGACATGAATGATTGACAGGTCAGTTTACGGTGACAGGATGCTCATAACTAAGCGACAGCATGGATTATTATAATGAAGTAGTAGTATGTCCCAAAACTTGCTTTCTCTTCTGCTACACACTCAAAAGTATCTACTTTTTTCACGAAAAGAGTACACACTGTTAGTACATAGTATAAATTGGTGATCTGGGATGAAGCACCACATTCAAATGACTCATTTGAAATAGTATTTGGCTGCACTACAAAATGTAATTTTGTGTATCGTTCCAAACAAGATGATACTCTGTGAAGGATTGAGATGAATATGTGAATAATTTGTTGAACAAGGAGATGCGCTAAAATAAATCGGACTTCATTTTAGATAGTACAGTATTTGAAAAAAATAGCAATGTAGCGTTGTGTTATATTGCTACTCACTGAAACAAGCTTGTTTTAAAACTATTCACTATTTTACTGCGCACGCTACTGGACTCCCTTTATCAAGTCAATAATTGATACTTGAACTGGAAAGTCTTCTGTCAATGTCAATAACCTGTGATTTGTGCATGTACTATGCATATGTTTTTTTTTTTTTTTTTTTTTTAACAGTGTGTTATAACTGACAGACATTTCTTTCTTCCAAGATCACTGAAGATGTCACTGGCCCCTAATCTTCCCCATATGTGTTTGACCTTTCACCTCAATGCAACAAGTCAAAGGTTAGAGGTGAAACACAATCTGCTCTCGTTTTTTTTTTTTTTCAAGAATGCCTCTAGGAGTGTCACATAAATGTGCAGTGAAGTGCATGTGACCATTAGATTTCTTTTTAAACAAATCACTTTCAATTAGACCACCTTATGAAACTAGAATATATTGAGCTTCATTTTCAGTTTTTTTCACCTTTAAAAGGACAAATTGTACATACTCTAGGCTTTATGTGCTGATGTGGAGTTGAAGATATGCTATTCCTTGTGTCATTTGAATTGCCCCTTGGGGATGAATAAAGTGATTTGAATTGAATTGAATTGAATTATCAAGATTTTTCTTATGATATTTGATGATTATTGGGATTTAATAAAAAATAAAGTTTTCTGGCCTACGGAGTACTTTCAAATACACACACATTCCCATATGCCACTCATGTTTTCTTTGATGGTTCTCTGTTATTATTTTTCTCCATGTCCCCATGGTGGCCTCGTTCATGCTTTTTGTTGTGGTTTAGGAAAGACTGAATGTAAAAAATGTGTGAGTCAAATGAGGAGAGGACTTTTTTTTAACACCACACACCAAAATGTTATGCAACAGTCCCTATCCCACCCTCCCATGTGTCCACATGGACCTTTGAGAAAGCAAGCGAGTGAATAAAAGGACAAGATGATCAATATTAGAAGCAGATGTTGTGGATGAGAGTCCTGCTGTGGCCGTGGTGGAGGTCACTGGAGGTTTCGGCTGTGGCTCTTAATGCACAGGACACTCAGAGAAATATACGGTCAAGTGGTCAGGCGTTTTAAAATCTGATTTTCTTTTATGAGGTATGTTGGTGAATCACTCTCCTGTGCATTCTGTTCTGTCAAACTGATCCGAGAGGGAAAACTGTGATTTAATATACATGAATTATGTAATTGTTCTTTAGCCTACAGATGGTGTTTTGACATTTCTTACATAAACTTTGAGCCAAACTTGTTGAAAATCTCCAAATTATTTGTGCTGTTTAAAAAAAAAAAACAGTTAATATATATTAATTTCAGATTCACTTGCCAACAGTCTATGCACATTTGTCAAGTAAAACATTCATTACTCTTTTGATGTTATTAATTATTTTATTAGTAATTTTAAGAAAATAGTTCACACACATTTTTTAATTCTCCCATCATGAGATGCGCATGGAATATCGTTTCAACCTCAGAGTGCAAATAAAGTTAAATTGAAGAAGTTAAAAGTTTAAAAAAAGAAAAATAGCAAATGTGAGCTACACTGCCATTTAAAAAGTTTAAGATTTTTTTTTAAAGTTTTGAAAGACGTTAAGGCAGGATTTTTTTTAAGCAAAATGCAGTAAAAACAGTAATATTATGAAATATTATTATGTGTTTTCTATTATAATATATTTGAAAATGTAATTGATTCCTGTGGAGTAATGATGCTGAAAATTCAGCTTTGACATCAGTCTTCAGTGTCACATGATCCTTCAGAAATAATTTAATATGCTGATTTGCTGTTCAAGAAACATTTCTGATTATTATCAATGTTGAAAACAGTTGTGCTGCTTAATACTGCAAAATCTTTTCTTTTTTTGGTGAAAATACTAACGTCTAAGACTTTTGCACAGTACTGTGTGTGTGTGTGTGTGTGTATATATATATATATATATATATTAGGGGTGTAACCGTTCACAAAATTCACGGTTCGGTTCGATACGATACACTTGTGTCACGGTTCGGTTCGGTACGTTTCCGATACAGCAAAAAGAAAGAAATGCCAGAGAAATGTCCTTGATTTAATTTTTTTTTAATTATATTTTTATTAAAACTAACATCATAAAGTATGATAATTTTTTTTAACTTTGAGCAATGATGGAGCTATACTTTACTTTTCTTAGGAGCTTATAAAACAAAACAGCTCCTTGGACAAAATGAAATGTAATATTGTAGTAGTTATAAACAAAGGTTTATTTTAGTTCAGATTAACATTTGAGGGCAGCAATTGTATTCATAATGTCAAAATAAAACCGACATGATGTTACTTGAAAGCATTATAGCCTACTATTCCTGCCAAACTTCCATGGCTACAGTTAGTAGTGTTACTACAGTAAATCCATGGTGAATGTTGCTGATCTGTGGACACTGGATAGTTCATTCATGGCACAATGTTTCTTCCTGGTTTCCACGTCAGCGCTGTTTGATCTGTTAATAACGGAGAAATGTGAATGTTTCTCACTAGATCTCGCAGCGATGTTATTACTTCAGTGGCGAATTCAAATGCTTTCTTTACTGGATTTCGGTGTGTAGTAACAGTGCTGCTTGATTAAGATCGGCTCGCGCTGCATTTGTCCAAACTGATAAACGGTCCGTCAACCACACAATAACGAGTGGTTTTGTTCCGCTTACATTACATTTGCCATTTGATGTTGGGCAATGTTGTGGTCACGCCAGCGTCTCTTACATTATGAGCGCGCTTGCCACGCGTGACGCGCCTACATTTGAAATAATGAAATTTTGGTCGGCAAGAAAAATGCTCCAACGAACCGTTCGGTTCAAAAATGCGTACCGAATATCGAACCGAAAGCCTCGTACCGTATATATATATAACAACATTGAAGCACATTAAAGCAAAGCACTTGGTCAAAATGAAGTGGTTTAGGAGACACACTGCGTGGCATGAAAGTAAGAAGCATGTAATTGTGAGCAAACAGTGTTTCTCAACGTACAGCTTCAGCAGGGTATTTTCCCCCTGACAGGCAGGTCAGAACGTAGGTTAAAGGAAACAATAAGAGATGATAGAAACCAACGGAGTGTTTTTCTAGAGGGGTGGATGCACAGTTAAATAGGTGAAATACGGTGGCCTCAGCAGGTGGGGGGGATCGAGGTTATATCTAATAGACTGAGAGATTGAGGGAGACAGACGGGAGGGAACGGTTTTCCCCCTGCTTTCGCCTGTCTGGGTTTTTCTTTGAGCTCAGCAGGACTGGTAGAGTCCGTCTGCTAATTCGCATTTCACACATACCAACAGGAGGCCTCCGACAGACAGAGAGAGGAGAGAGGGATTCTGGGAAGGAGTGAGGAAAGGCAGATCTGTACTGAGGGGAAAGTGTGAACGGAAAGACAAGGGAGATTAATGGACAATTTGTAATGGTGACAAAGTGAAAGTGGTTGTTGTCCTGTAGATGTCAGATGCCGAAAATGTTGATCAGTAGAAAAGTCGGTCAGTAGGTTTGGCTTGAGTTGGCATAACTGAGCGGCGGGCTTGCAGATTCCAGGGTAATGCCAATTAAGGTGCCAGGCTTTGGCAAGAAAGAGAAATGAGAAAAAGAGGGCCGTGCACAGGAGATGCCCTCGCAGTTCAACAGATCTGGAACATTTTTGGAAAGAAGAGTGAGAAAATACTCCCAAGTCAAGATGTGCCAAGCTGATAGACTCCTATTCAAACAGACTGAGTGCTGTAATAAAACCAAAGGCTGCTTCAACTAAGTATTAGCTCAGGGACACTTATGCAGTTAGTTATTCCATATAGGTATTCAAATTGAAACTTTTTAAAAGTTTTCAAAATGATATGAAACCAACATTAATGCAAAAAGTACAGTTATTTTTCTTCATCATGGATTGGACACACTTATTTATAATTGACGCAAGCCCTTTTATTTACACACTGGAGCCCAGTGATGCACGTTTATGTATAAAGACCAGCCTTGTATCATCACTGCGTGATCATGTCTTTAGATAGCAGGATTTCAGGGTGAAAGCTGTTTGGATTATGGAAACCTGACTCAGAACATTTTCATGTGCATTCACTTCACCTATCTGTCCATCTCCCTCTTCTTTTGGTTTGGTGTTGCATACAGACGCTCGGGCCAAGTAATAGCTGTTTCGCTGGAAGACTGTGGCCGTGAGGGTTTTTTTGTGTGTGCTGTCCAGAGGCTGTAAATACCAGCAGAGCAAGAGAGGTTTATTTACTCTGGCTGAGACCTCAGCAGCTCAAACCCAGAGACACAGAAAGAGGCTCTGATAATCCTATTTCTCTGGAACATTTGTCTCTGTGACTGAGGTTTTTGGTTTCTAGATCCAGCCCTTGAGGAACAGAGATAGAGATGAGGAATCTGGACTGTCTCTGCGTCCTGAGGAGACGCATGACTGACAGCAAAATCACAGCTGTGACTAGAGCTGATTCACATGGTGGGGACAAGAGTTTTACAGAGACCACCTGATGTCATTGCACTTGTGTATATAATTAATCAAAGTGCTTCCCCCTTTATGCTTCAAAAACTTTTGAAGACATTTGAAAAATTTGATTTTTAACACATTTATTCAATTTGATATGCTACATTTTATATTTTGCTCTGTTTGATTACTAAAAACTAATGCGAGTAGTTGATTGTTAAAAAAAGTTGTGTCTCTTGTTGATTGAATCACTGTCATTCATAGTAATTAGAGATGGACGATTAATTGTTAAAAGATTGCGATCTTGATTCAAACACCCACGCAATATCATTCCTAAATGACAACGATTCGTCAATGTTGTCTATAAAATATTTAACAAGTATGATCACACCGATTCAAATCTGCATTTGCGCTGCCACTGGCCCAGAGAGAGCAGTTGTCATCATGTATAGGTATGAAACAGCTTCACAAGCAGTCTTTTCAACCACACAGTATCATTATTTCTGTCTTACAATAATTCAAATGATCACAGAAGTACTGGGATAAAAGTTAATAGTTTAGGCACTGATTCAATTCAATTCAATTCTAATTTATTTGTATAGCGCTTTTCACACATTGTTTCAAAGCAGCTTTACAGAAAGTGCATTTCAGAAATGTACATTGAAAAAATACAGTTAGTTAATCATGTATTAATTTAGGGCATAACATATCGCCGACGTCGAGTCGTCTCTTCACAGGCATCGAGTCGTCTCTCCACAGGCGTTTAGTCGTCTCATCGCAGGTGTTGGGGCATCTGAAGTCTCCGTGAGAGGCTGGATACAACCTGGAGCTGACGAACGCTATTTACCTAACTAGAGTCCCGAGATAACACCAGAAAAGCAGATTATCATAGACTGATGTCTATGGTAGTGATCAAAATAGAGTAAATTACCTTTTGAAAGTAACTTGACGCTGTCAAGTTGTCAATATCAGTTACACCAGTTAGGTGGCGAAAAGTGACTGTTAAAGCAGCACTAAGTAGGAATTCCGTTTTTGTCAAACAGCGACCCCTAGAGTCGCTGTGGAGTACTTGTACTGTCGTGAATAGCACTCACGCAGAGATGGCTCGCACTCACGGCCGGATCCTCTCCCCTGTACACCGGTACCTGTTCAGTAGGATGGACGCTGTAACGAGTGGAAATAAGGTATGGCCCCTTTAAGAGCTGCGCGCGCCCTGTTTAACTGTCGGCAGTCTGTATTTTATGTGCGCCTCGAACACCACATGTATACGGCGCCGGGTTATTTCTATTTGATGCTCATTTTATCAGAATTTTATCATATCTGTTTTTTGCCTTAAAGCAATTCGTTACCTCGCGAGACCTGATATCACACGATACTTCCTAACACTGAGGCCGGCGGCCCAAAGTTGCAAGGGTGGTTTTGCGGCTCACAGGCACCAGGGGGGTGCGAGACGACCACCATTCAACACGAAATCAGTAATATAAACATTACAATGACTCCAAAGCTGTTCGGTTAATGTAAAAAAGGTTACTTAGTTCACCTTTAAAACGTGTAGTTGTCATTGAATCATTCAAGAGATTCGTTCAAAATCGCTGATTGATCCAGTAATAAAACAAGTCCTTATGAGTGAGTCATTGAAACGTTCCTTCAATCCATTCAATAATTTAAAAAAAGTGCAATTAACTTTATTTAAATTTTAGCAATTAACATTTTGTCAGAGCGGCTTGTAAATTACTAGACTGGGTAAACCCAGTCTGATCTGCCGGCGATTTGATTTCACCTGTACATTCTTTTATCCTGCTTCCGTTACAATTTTGCGGGGACCAACCACAAACTGGCTTATCCACCTGGCGCGCTATTGGCGGGTTTAATCCATTCCAATTCCTTTTAACCTCTCGACGATGCTCAATGGCTTATTTTTTATTTAGCAAACAAATCGCTCGTTGGGTGTAAATACCACTCACTTTTATGTTTTTTTTTTTTTTTTTGCACAACCTCCAAAAACCGCTCAATGCCATTGCTGCTTCTGCAAACCGCTGATCAATGCTCCAAACCAACACGTTTGTTGGCACGTTTCCTGCCTGGAGTTTTCCTGTAAAGTTCGTCACCCGGATCATTGGTCTGATTGGTTGAAGGACTATCCAATTGCGTACAGAATTATTTGAACTATGCCCGTTGATCACGCCTCTTGTGCAGTAGAATGTACATAGCAGACTCCCCAGACCAATGTTCAATCTTAAAAGATTGAGCTTGCTCTGGTGATAGCCAGACTAGTAAATTACATGATGTCTATTTAGAATCATGGGAGAATTGTAATCTCTATTTTAAACTAGGGATGTCCCGATCCGATCACGCAATCGGAAATCGGGCCCGATCACGTGGTTTCAGACTCGATCGGAATCGGACGTTACCTCCCGATCAGGACTCGGATATATGTAAATTAGGGGTGTAAAGGTACATGTATTCGTAATTATTGAACCGTTTCGGTACCCATACAAACCGAACGATTCCTAGGACCATTTTTCCTGCAGACAAAATCCGCGCTGGTGCGATCACCACAACGTTGCGCAACATCAAATGGCAAACGTAATGAAAGCGGAAAGAAAATGCGCTTCTCATTATATTGTGCTTAACGGACCATTTATCAGTTCGAACCAGCAACATCTGTGCAGCGCGAGATCAAGCGAAGAGATCCAGTGAAGAAAACATTTGAATTCGCCACTGAAGTAATAACATCGCTGCGAGATCTAGTGAGAAGCATTCAAATTTCTCCGTTTATTAACCGTAGATCTCTATTAGATCAAACAGCGCTGACGTGGGAACCAGGAGAAACATTGTGTCGTGAATGAACATGGATTTAATGTTGCACTTCAAAACTCAAATATTATATAAATATATATTTAAATGTTATTTTTAATGTGATTACCAAAACATTATTTGTTCATCCTTCAAAGATTACCCCCATGTATAAACCTGAAAGTTTCAAGATGTAGGAAAACTCAAACTTATTTAAAAATAGTTTTTCTTTTAATAAATAGGACATTTCTCTGGCATTTCTTTCTTTTTGCTGTATCGCATCGAACCGAACCGCAAATCTTGTGAACTGTTACACCCCTAATGTATATATATTCAAATTTTTTATACACTTTTAAAACATTTTTATTTTTTGTTTACATCCCTGCTGGGTATTTTAAGTTGAGGTGCTATTTGTTTTTATATTAGACTTTTTCTATATTTACTGTTGCACTAAAGTCCAAAAGTGAAGATTTTATGTTATTTATTACTTGATTGTTCAAGCAACCTCACAGAAGTGCTCTGTTTGTTAACAGAGTTGTTGAATGTTAAAATAAGGTGAATTAAATAAAAAATAAGGAACATCCTGGATCTGTTTTTTCTCTCTTCTTTATTCTTTTTTTATGTATTATATAAGTATCGGATCGGGACTCGGTATCGGTAGATACTCAAAATCAAATGACTCGGACTCGGACTCGAGGGCAAAAAAACCTGATCGGGACATCCCTATTTTAAACAATTTTAACTTTTTTTCAGTTTATCCAGAATTGTGCAGCTCTAATGTTAATGCAAATGTTCTAACTGCAAAACAGATCCGTGCCCCGACATCTGTGGACAGACCTGCAGGGGTGATGGATGTGAACCTGCCAGCTGATTTATGTAAGAGAGGAGGAGGGGGGAGGGGTAGTTAGGGCAGGGGTACGTCCACATTAAACGCAGGTTTGAACCCTGCCAGAGTCTCTGTCGTCCCCTGGATCTTTGAAGTCTTGAGGGTAAGTGGTCTTTAGGGACCCTGTTTGTAGAGGCAATAGTGTGCCTGGATCTCGCAAAGGGCAATTGAGGGCGTGGGCATTAGGAAACATTAACAAACCATGTTTTGGCCTTGAAAACATTTGGATTTCTTTTGTGACATCATATTTGGCTTTGTGCGAGTCTTTTATTTTTACCAGTAGACTTGTCATTGGTGTTTTTACAAATTTCATCTTTGTTTTTAACAACTCTGTCAGGGAGTTTATGAATGTGCTGTGTTCCAGAGTTGGGCTTCAAGTCATCAGAAATTCATCAATCATCTTTATTTGAAGGATTGGTTGGCCCCAACCGCCCAACCCAACTGTGCATCGTGAGATTGTTTCCATTCTCTCTTACTTCTTCTTCCATGGCAAATGTCTGTGGAAAATTCCAGCCTAATTACTGTGATTTATGTCAAAATGTCAACCTTCGGTCCATCTGGGAAAATATCAGGATCTGTTTGTGGAATCTGGAGTGGGTTTTTCTGAAAGGGAAATGTGGCGGAGAAATAGGTGGAGAACGGGGAATCACTTACACAAAAAGATCATTTGTCATCTTCAGAGACAAAAGAGAACAATGCAAGGGATGTCCAGATGGCCCTTCTTATGTCAGCTTTGTGTCAGTAGTAAACTGATAAGTTCATGTTTCTATTTGTGAGGAGAGAAAGAAAGAGATCAATTGACTGAAAACTGATCCACTTATGTACATAGATAAAATAACAATTAATATATTTCGAAATGTTTTTTTGCTCCTGTGATGGCAAAGCTGAATTTCCAGCAGCTATTACTTGACGTTTTGACTTTATGCCCCAGAAAAGATATTAAAATGAAATGTGTCATGAATTTTATCTATAAATTATCCCAGAATGCCTTGTTTCCAGACAGCAATCACTAAACGCATCAGACACATGCTATTACATGCACTAAGCTCAAGTGTGTGGGAGGATGAGCCCTCAGTCAAGTCAAAACTGAAAGCGCCGGAAAAGATTTACCCAGAATATCCTACAACAACATTAGGCAGTTTAATCTTGTTTTCAATCCTGCTGGTGGTGTTCCATTTTGATATTGTTAAATCGACTGAGACCTGTTTGGGTGCTGACACATATTTTAATGACTTTAAAAAGTAAATCGATTCCTGTGAGTCTGACCTGTTTTTGGAGGGTTTGGAGGTGTTATAAAACAGTAGATGACACTGGTGATATTTTACTCTATAATGTGCTGTGTATTTGTCATATTTTTATGGTGATATTGATCATGACTTTTATTTTAAAAGGTCTGGTCTGTCTAGGTCTATAATCTATCTGTTAGCATTTCCATGTAGTCTCAATGGCAGTTGCTCATCTGCCCCTGGAAATATAATAAGCAATCTGCTACATGTATTTTTCGTTTTCATGTGTGTTCAGTGCTGGACACTTTTTTTTTTTTTTTTTTTGCAAATGTTGGTTTTAGGTTTGTTTATAGTAAATGCTAGTTTTAAATCAGATCTTTGTAATGTGGAGTAGTCTAGTTAGGTGAGTCGATGAGTTATGGTTAATTTACAGTAGTTGATCTATCTTGTGATTTGTTCTTTTTGGGGGTCTGAGAGGCATTGAGGCTCTTTAAATAACTCAGAAACATACTTAAAGTTGCCATAAAATGGAATAGTATTTTCTTCCCTATTCTGACGTGTATCCGAGTGAAAGAGCTTCGCGAACAAGAAAAATGTAGGGCCGGACTTTTTTTGTCCATCAGGAATTGATTTGATGGTTGTAGTTTGCTATTGGTCGATCTCATGTGATTGACATGTTGTCCCGCTCTCATGCAAGTAAACACATCATCTGAGAAGAAAAAAGATATCGCTGCAAGTGGGAGGGGAAGTTATTTTGGTAACACTTTACTTCAAAGCCGTATAAAAAAATGTATAACCACAGTTATAAAACATTATAATACACCTTTAGAAAGTACTGTATAATGCATTAAAACTTGACAAACAACCAGTTTCGGATGTAACAAGGAATCTGTGAATATTATAATGCATTTTAACTTTGGTTACAATTATTTATATAAAAAAAAAAAATAGATAAAGGCTTTAAGTAAAATGTTACCATTATTTGTATCTAAAGATTATGAGGGCATGTTTAAAAAAAAAATATGCACAGATAAATACCGCAATATTCCATTAGAATTGGGATTTCAGGTGACTTTTTCATCAGATAGGGTTACTTGGTTTCTTTCCCCTGATGTTATGAGAACCCCTCTTAAAAAACAAAAATAAACAAAAATGACATTTACTTCTTTAAAAAATAATAAATAAATAAAAAATCTGTTATTTTGACTGAAAAATATTGACTTGAAGTGTGTCCCAGTATTTTGTCCTGTTTTTTTTCTTCTCTTTGGTATTTCAACAAGATGTCCAGCTTGTGCAAATGAAAAGCAGCCCCACAACTACCATGAACAGTCGTCAGCGCAAAAGGTATGGGGCTTTTGAGGTGTGTCTCATTAAGTCTACATTTTCACAGCTGTCCTTGCAGGGAAGCTGAATAAAAATTCCAGGAAAATCTGGAAGTTATTTTAATGATTCACAGATAGAGGTCAACTGTAAAGGAACAGGCAGTGTTCTCATTAGTGAAGTTGTTTTTTTCAGTGGTGTAAAAGCTTCCTCAACACAGAGTGTTAGAGTTTTGTTAAGTATATATATTTTTTATATGAAATGCTTTAATGAGCATAAGTGCTTAGACATAAATATAAGTGAAATATACTTGACTGATCTGAATGAAATGTGTAGTGAATAAGTGGCAGAATATATTTCTCAGCAGTGTTTCTAAATGTGTGGTGAGTATAGTGCCCACATCAGTTGTTGTTGAGTCATCCCCATGGTTTATGTTAAGCGAAGAAGTGAGTAGGCCTACCTGTGTTGTCTAAGTGCAATGATTCATTTACTCACTCATTCTAAACATCAAATGCTTTGGCTAACCTGACTTGGCTTTCCCCTTAAACTCATCTCGGAGTTTCACATTTTGTTGAGAAAAACACTTGTAGTCATGAATAAAAGGAAGCAGCAACCCTGATCTAATTTTGTGCCCATGTATCACCACGTCTGTGCATTTCCCAAATGCATGCACTAAAAACGGACTCAAGTGGACACTTTTGTCCTTGTCTGTTTCCTCTTTGCTAACTTCCTGTCTCAGCGGTTTAGGTAACAGAGATATATTTATATAAAAATGAATTGAACTTATGATCAAAAATAAATTGGATGGTGATTTTTATTTATTTATTATTATTATTATTTTTTGTCCTTACAAAATCAATGGACTTCAATGTTGTTTGTTTCCCAATATTCACAGTTTCACAGGAGAGCAGTATTGGGGGAAAGTTACTTTTAAAAGTAATCTTTACTCCCTAAAAAAGTAACTAATTGTGTTACTTAGTTACTTTTTATGTAAAAGTAATGCATTGTTGCTTTTGTGTTACCTTTTTCTTATGTGGGATGGGCTTGCTTGTTTGTTAAAAACAAAAAAAAGTTTTATTTTTGTCAAATGTAAAGGCACTTTCACGCCAAAGTGAAATAAGCCCCAGGCTGAAGGAAATGTAAAATCCCTTCTGCACAGTAGAGAGCGCTGCTCAAACAAACCGTTGGCACGTAAGAGGCAGGAGAAGAAAGTTCAACACTCGGCTCTCGAAAGTTCAACATGGGTCCCAGTGTATGTCATAAACCCCACCCTCCCCATGAAGTCTAATGGGACGCGATGGAAACTAAACAATCAATTGGAGCTTCAACTTTAATTTCTACATGTCCATAACTGTTTATTTCACACAGTAAACTTTGTACTAACGGTTTCTGCGAGAGTGAGGGCGGGACCTTGATATCGCGGCTTTACTTCCTGCTCACTACTGCGCAGACTCGGCTCCCAAGATCACTACTGCGCAGACTCGGGTCCCAAGATCACTACTGCGCAGAGTCTGGTCCCAAGATCAGTACTGCGCAGAATCAGGTCACAAATCAGTGCAAGATGTCAGCGCCATTAGGACTTTGGCGGCTTCACTTTTCACCAATGGAAGAGAGTGGAGGGGTGTCATCCATCTTTTTTTTACAGTCTATGGAGGACACGAGAGGTTTCAGTCAATACATGGGCAAACAAAGTAACTTGGATTACTTATTTTAGAAAAGTAACTTTCAAATACATTTAAAAGTAATGTGTTACTTTACTCATTACTTGAAAAAAAGAATATGATTGCGTAACTCGTGTTATGTTTAATTTATTACCTAATTTATTAACACTGCAGAAGAAAGAAAGTCATAAAGGTTTAATGACCTGAAAATGAGTAAATGATGACACTATTTTCATTTTTGGGTAAACTATCCCTTTTAAGTTTTTTTTAAATTACCTTCTCGGTTAATACGAGGTCATAAACTGCATAATTATAAAAACAAAATTGAACATTTCTAGTATTGCCTACTTTGGCTCTGTTCCAAATCTTTCTGGGTTACACTTTATTTTGATGGTCAACTTTAGACATTCTCCATCCATCCATCCATCTTCTTCCGCATATCCGGGGCCGGGTCGCGGGGGCAGCAGTCTAAGCAGAGATGCCCAGACTTCCCTCTCCCTAGACAATTCCTCCAGCTCTTCCGGGGGAACACAGAGGCGTTCCCAGGCCAGCCGGGAGACATAGTCCCTCCAGCGTGTCCTAGGTCTTCCCCGGGGTCTCCTCCCAGTGGGACGTACCCGGAACACCTTCCCGGGAAGGCGTCCAGGAGGCATCCGGAACAGATGCCCGAGCCACCTCAGCTGACCCCTCTCGATGTGGAGGAGTAGCGGCTCTACACTGAGCTCCTCCCGAGTGACCGAGCTTCTCACCCTATCTCTAAGGGATCGCCCAGCCACCCTGCGGAGAAAGCTCATTTCGGCCGCCTGTATCCGGGATCTTGTCCTTTCGGTCATGACCCAAAGCTCATGACCATAGGTGAGAGTAGGAACGTAGATTGACCGGTAATCCGGTACATCGACCGCATTACTGCAGAAGCTGCACCGATCCGTCTGTCAATCTCCCGTTCCATCCTTCCCTCAATCGTGAACAAAACCCCAAGATACTTAAACTCCTCCACTTGAGGCAGGATCTCTCCACCAACCTGAAATGGGCAAGCCACCCTTTTCCGACTGAGGACCATGGCCTCGGATTTGGAGGTGCTGATTCTCATCCCAGCCGCTTCACACTCGGCTGCAAACCGTCCCAGTGCATGCTGAAGGTCCTGGTCTGAAGGGGCACCTGAGGCACTCGACAGGCACCGGAGACCTTACGGCCACAGCTCCGAGCAGCCGCTTCGACAATGGAGGTGGAGAACATGGTCCACTCGGGCTCAATATCTCCAGCCTCCCTCGGGATCCGGTCGAGGCTCCGCCGGAGGTGGGAGTTGAAGATCTCTCTGACAGGAGACTCGGCCAAACGTTCCCAGTAGACCCTTACAGTACGCTTGGGTCTGCCGGGTCTTTCCAGCTTCCTTCCCCGCCATCGGATCCAACTCAACACCAGGTGGTGATCAGTTGACAGCTCCGCCCCTCTCTTCACCCGAGTGTCCAAGACATACGGCCGCAGGTCAGATGAAACGACCACAAAATCGATCATCGACCTAAGGCCTAGGGTGTCCTGGTGCCACGTGCACTGATGGACACTCTTATGCTTGAACATGGTGTTCGTTATGGACAAACTGTAACTAGCACAGAAGTCCAATAACTGAACACCGCTCGGGTTCAGGTCAGGGGGGCCGTTCCTCCCTCCAGGTGTCACTGTCGCTACCCACGTGAGCGTTGAAGTCCCCCAGTAGAAAGACGGAGTCCCCAGTCGGAGCACTTTCCAGCACCCCTCCCAGAGACTCCAAGAGGGCCAGGTACTCTGCACTGCTGTTTGGCCCGTAGGCACACACGACAGTGAGAGACCTATCCCCGACCCGTAGGCGCAGGGAAACGACCCTCTCGTTCACCGGGGTAAACTCCAACAGATGGCGGCTGAGCTGGGGGGCTATAAGCAAACCCACACCAGCCCGTCGCCTCTCACCATGGGCAACTCCAGAGTGGTGAAGAGTCAATCCTCTCTCAAGGAGTGTGGTTCCAGAGCCCAAGCCATGCGTAGAGGTGATCCCGACTATCTCTAGTCGGAACCTCTCAACCTCACGCACAATCTCAGGCTCCTTCCCCGCCAGCGAGGTGATGTTCCACGTCCCTAGAGCCAGTTTCCGTGTCCAGGGATTGGGTTGTCGAGGCCCCCGCCTTCGACTGCCGCCCGATCCTCTCAGCACCGGGCCCTTACGGTTCCTCCTGTCGGTGGTGAGCCCACGGGAAGGCGGCCCCACGTCGCTCCTTCTGGCTGAGCCCGGCCGGACCCCGTGGGGGGAGGCCCGGCCACCAGGCGCTCGCATACGAGCCCCAACCCCGGGCCTGGCTCCAGGGTGGGGCCCCGGTTGCGCCATACCGGGCGACGTCACGGTCCTCGATTTAATTTTACTCATAAGGATCCATTTTTGAACCGCTCTTAGTCTGACCCGTCGCCTAGGACCTGTTTGCCTTGGGAGACCCAAGGTAAAGTTACATATATATAAGTTATAATATATAAGCTCACAGCATATAAGTATATATAAAGTTACATATATATAAGTCTTTTGGGTGACCACCAAAATAAAGTGTAGATAATAAGCAGAAAGTCTACAAATACTCTAATGAAAGATAGTTGGACGTGTAGTTACCAATAGTTTGTAGAATGTCTAAAATGGACCATCAAAATAAAGTGTTACCCTTTCTGACTAAAGCATGTCACAATGCAGGATGCAGCCATCACTGATTGATTGGCATGTCATATCAACTACCTTAATAGAGTGTGATGAATGTCAGCAAAATAACAGTATAAGAGATTTGTTGAATTTTTTTTTACTGCTCTGTTACTTTATTCCATCTGATTCATTCCACAATGAGGAATACACACTTTTCATTGGCAGGCCATTTGCATTCTCTGGCTCTGAGACTCCAGGCACATGTCACAATTGACTCAGAGAGTCAGAGGAAGAGAGACGTTCATATCTCAGAGTGTTGCTAGTCTGGCCGACAATTTTTCTCTTTTCTCGTCTCATTCTCACTGTTTGTTAATTTGTCCATCCACTGTTTTCCCACTGCTCATTTAAGGACACACACACACACACACACACACACACACACACACACACACACACACACACACACACACACACACACACACACACACACACACACACACACACACACACACACACACACACACACACACACACACACACTAATCACAGTATGGATTAGAATACCATACATCTGTGCAGTTTGTCCAGATGCAGACACACCTGAGCTGCATGAAGACAGCAAACAAACTCAATATAACGTTCCTGGAACACGTCTAATACAAATGAACACACACATGTACAGATGCGGTAATTTCCTCTTACTCAAGATTACGCATGGAGCGCTTCATTGTAGGTGAATCATCAGTGAAAGTTGCTTTTCCTCCTACTTTTACATGGTGGCTTGAGTTCAAAGCTTTTTACAAAGATGATATTAAAAGGCATAGTTCACCCAAAAATGAATGTGATAATTTGTTCACCTTCATTCTGTTCCAAGTCCGTATCAGACATTAAAAGTTTTTTTTTTTTGTATGCAGATATAATTAATGGGGACAGGACCATAAAAGTAAATAAAGTAGATAAAACTATCATAGATATCAAATCAAGCCAAAATTTAAGTTGTTGTTGAGTGAAGTAACTTTAAAATTTGAAAACTGAATCACTCTGATTTAAAAATGAATCCTTTGTGAATCAATTAAACAGTTCACTGAAAAGAGCTGACTCAAAATAATAATTCATTCACAAATCAAGTGTTTTGAGACAATTGATACAAAAGTTGTAGCACATAAATTATATGGACCACTTTTGTGATACGTTTATGGTCCGCATTCTCTTCAATCGTATGGAAAGGAGCAGCATGAACATTCTGCTAAACATCTACTTTTGTGCTCCGTGAAAAAAAAAAAAACATACAAGTTTGGAACAAGATAAAGGTAAATTAATTTTTCAATTTTGGGTGAACTGTTTCTACAGTCTGGTTTCATTATGCAAATTGCATTGATCATAGATGCATATATGTGCAGGATTTGTGAAGTGTTTTCAGTGTACAAAATTTAATTTTATCATTTCTTTGTGGCTTGCTGTTATAAATGAAGACTTTGGTAAGAAGCTTGTGAACTTCCCATAGTGTCATAGACTGATGAAGTGCAGAAAACAGTACACACACAGTAACTAGATTCATATGCCGCATATGTTCCACATTTGTGTCTTCTTTGGCATCAGTCATATAATCTCCCCAGTATTACGTTAGAAACATCATTGTTCAAAGACAACATACTGGAACTCTTAAGTGAAGATTTTAAAACCAATTAAGGCTTGTATTTTTCTTTTTCTCTCCTGGGCATGCTGAGAAACAAAACAAAAACAGTTTCCCAGTCAAAACAGCTTCGGGTCAGATTACAGCTTTCTCTGTCTTCTCATAAACATGAGTTTCTCTTCTGTGTTTCTGCTGCATACAAAAAAAGGATCCCTCGTTGTGCTTTTTATCATTCTCTTTTTTGTCAGTTGACTGTTGGATGACATGACTGTGTTTTAAAGGAAAGGAGATTAAAGGCAGTGGAAGAGAAATGGCAAGCTCTCAGAAGGCCTATGTGAGTTTGTGTGAGAATGTTTTCAACGTGCTGCTCCGCCATGTGGCTGCTATGGGTATTGAATTGGGCACTTATGTAGACTACTATTACTGTAAGTGCAATATGATATTCATTACTCTAGGCTCTGAGATATTATGTTTGTCGCCATGAGGGGGAAAAGTTTAGAAATGTTTGACCTGAAATCTTTGTATTAATTTCATCATCTGGCGGTGGCACTGATTACTGGTTACTTACTCATTTGTCTAATTTTTTCTCCACTGAATTTTTGTCATTGTAGATTTATTTTTTGAAAATATTGGATACAGTTAATTGAACACACATAATAGTGTGGCCATCCATCCATCCATCCACTATTTCTGATCTATCTATCCATCTATCTAACTAACCTTTATTAATAACTGAAGAGTTCAGATGCAAAAGCCTCTAAATGCCATCTGAAATTTTCTTCTAAAATGATCATTTTTATCAAGCTCGTATATTTAAATTCAGTAATTTCACTTAAATGACAACTAATGGGTAATTTTTCTTGCCATTCAAGTGAAATCATTGAACTTAAATATACGAGCTTGATAAAAATGATCATTTTAGAAGAAAATTTCAGATGGCTTTTAGAGGCTTTTGCATCTGAACTCAATCTTTTTTTAGGCGGTCCTGCCTCCCTTGCTTTCTCAAACGCAGAAGACACATCTTTCTCCTCTCATGCCATGTGAGCCACAGACTCTGATGGTATCGGTGGAAATGCGTCTCAGATCCCCTTCCACCTCACAGTGTGAACTCTCAGCCAGCCTCTATCTCACTGTAAGCACAGGAACAAAACACTCATCCTCACAGTTAAAAATAACAGGACAGTGCAATGTGTTACTGTTTCTGTTTATACAGGAAATTCAACTAAGAATCATTGTGATTTCATGACGCTGGGTACATGACGGAAAGAGACTGGATGTCCAGCATCCTGCTCCACTTCATCAGACTCGCCTTGCCTTGACGTCTCACGGGTCCGCATTGCTTTTTTGAAATGTGAATGTTTACTTTGTCAAATCTTGGCAAGGAATTGGAATGTCCATCTAAATTGAACACTAGTGCACAATTAGGTTATATTATAATGGTGAAATTCAGGTTTGTTTACATTCTCTTTAATTCATTTGCCAGACACTTTAATTCAAAGTGATTTGCTGTGTGTTTTTTACAATGAGGACAGTTCTCGTGGGTAAAGAACGTTGCTGGTCATCAATTACCTCTTCTGGGGTTCAAACCTACAACCTATCTGGCTTAGTGGTTAAGCCACAGATTAAGCCTAAGCCACCTCACTATCCAAACCATCTCTGAGCAAAGTTTGGCAGCAAACTTCTACACACCATTGGCATGTTTGTGCATGTGTTAGAAAGCAACTCGTATTCTGTTAACTAACAAACACTTCATCTTCCATTTTGGTCAAAATCTTGTGGTTTCTTTACAAGCTGGAGAGCTGTGCCAGGGACTACATCCTGTGTTTGTACTCGCTTCTTATTGTTTTGTTGGACTGTATGCTTATTTGTGTGTTTGTGTCACTGGGAATGACAGAAAGGGTGGGACGGCGAGAGAAAGACTGTACAGGCCAATCCCTGAGAATTTCGTAAATACTGTGACTTTTACAATGACAAGTGTTGTAATGGAACAAAAGTGCATGTAATATTCCAAGAGGTATTGATTAGTGCTGGAAATATCCCACACCCTGGATGCATCCGAGCAAGATGCAGTGAAAGGAAGTGGTAAAAAACAAACAAAGAGCGTATTCACTAAACAGTTGCATCACTTTTGCACGCAATATTTCAGCTCACCTGAAATAACCTGCATCTTGTTAAGAGTATTCGTCTGTCACAATAATAAAATAAAATAAAAGATTGAAAAAGATGCTTGTTCATATTTTCCTATTGATCATGGCAGCAGTTACCCAGCAAATATGAATCAAATGATGAAGAAAAGCTTCTAGAAGAATCTATAAAATAATTATTAAATGCTTGGCTCATTAGTCATACTAACTCTATTTTTTAAAGTATGATATTACATTTTCCAGTTAATTTCTTTAAATTCTGTCATGTTTCTTTGGTATTTCCTCTAGCTTACCATAGAGAACCATACAGTAGAGGAACGCAAACAGCGTGTGAAAATAAAAGATAGGTGCATTTCATTATCAGCGAATTCCCAGAATAGAAGACAGAATAGAAGAGAGGATCAGCCAAAATGTCTCACTCTTTCTGTATTTATTGTTTTGTGATCCATTTCAGTTACAACATTATTGTAGAACAGAGGTTCTCTATAAAAACCATAAAAGTGTCAGTCTCAGAGTAACATAAAGCGTTTTTACGGGTTATTGGACGCAGAGGCGGATTTGAGTTTGCTCTCTAGAGCGAGTGTGTGTCTGTGAGAGCGAGGAAAAAGCCGTAGCAAGGTTTTCTGTTGCATTGTTGTACTTCTGGAAACTCTCCGTGACTATGATGTGAGCTTGACTCACTCCTGAGATCCTGCAGTGCCGAACGGACCATGCCTCTTCCTGCAGGATTACACAACGCACATCTAGTTTAGTGTGGCACACTTTTATTACCGTCTGTGTCAAAAAGAGGTTAGCTGATAAAGTCAGTCTGACACAATTCCCCCGAGACAGGGATGATGTCCTCCTGTCTAGACTGTCTGTCTTTAACTCAGCTACTGTATGACCTCTACAGTAACAAACACACACAAGCGCACAGTGGGAAAAAAAGATAGGATGTTGCTGACATCACATATTTTCATCTCTCAAAGTTTAAGAATATAAAGAATAGTGCACCCAAAAATGAAATTTGGTTATCATTTAATCAACCTCATGTCGTTTCAAATCTTTATGTGTCTTAGAGGATGAATGGATGGATGAGGGGATAAAAATAGTGATAAGAAGTCTGGATCGATCGATGGATGCATTGACGTGTCACGACAATTGACATTTTGGTGTTGCAGACCAAAGGAATGTTGTGTGTTTTGTAGAAATGGAGTCCATCTGGAGGATAGCCATCCAAGCATTTCCCTCTCAGTCCATGTGGCTTACATCGCAATGTGAGGAGTCCATTAGCAGAGCTCACAGCAAACTGACAGAGTCAATATTAGCGCAGAACACACACGGACACACACAAGGACGGACAGCCGCACATGAGTGTGTCTTATTGATGAAGTGTAAACAGAGAGACTGTAAATGTTCATTCAGTGCAGTTTTCATTAGTCGTTCATTCTGTAATTACGCCAGCAACCAAAAGCTTTTGATTAATGATAATGTTCAAATTAACTAATACAAGCTTTTGATTAATGATAATGTTCAAATTAACTAATCCAAGCTTTTGATTAATGATAATGTTCAACTGAACTAATAGCAATCTAACAGAAAAAGAAAGTTGTTGTGTTTTTGTGGTAAAGTCAAGATTGTTTAAAAGGAATATTCCTGGTTTAATACAAATTGAAGTGGCATGAAACGGAAAATGTGATCATCTTCTTTTTTTTCTTTTTTTAATGAAAAGTCCATAAAAATAGGGCCCAATGCTGTTATTATGAACGATTTTCCGTATTGATATTTCATAGGTGTTTTATTCATATTTTGAATTACATATTGAATTTTATTAGTATTTTATCCGGGTAGTGCCCTGACATAAAATTACTAGTATCTGTGTTAAATCACAGATATCTGATGGATGGATGGAAGGAAGGAAAAGTACAATGACACCCTGATGAAGGCTTATTACCTGCAATGTGTTTGTGTGCAGTTGGTTGTAATTGTTTTTAAATTACTTAGACCATGAGCGAATAAAGGCTTTTTATTTATATCAATGAGTGCTTTGGTTTCATTTTTTTTTTCAATGGGAAAAGCATAGTGATTTGAATTTAGATGGATGGATTGATGGGTGAGAACAGTAGATTTATATTCTGACATTGGCAAGACACCATTGCCTAAACAAAGTTATAATGTTAACTACCACAATAGGTGCATTTTAACTTGCCCCTCCTCAGGGGCGGATCTAGAAAAATATTTATGGGGTGGCAAGAGGGGGGCAGGAATTTTTGAGGGGTGGCAACATGGCAGACATATATATATACTGAATTTAATCACAGTTAACACAGTTTGATGAGAAATCGTATGTATACACACTACAAAAGGGCATTATTTGTATTATTATTTGTATATTTTTTTTATAAAATAAAAAACAAAAAATCGGCCCGGGCATTATGGCCCAGACTGGCCCACTACATATGATCATAAACACAACCGAACTTTGCACTCCCTTGAATATGTATACCAACTCCTATAAAAACCACTAATGTCATAACATAAGTGAATAGGAGTGAGTAAGAGTTAACAGATGAAATAACTACTAAGTTGAACTATAGGCCTACTCCACAGTGATGAATGGTAAAACAAGCTATAAGCTGCATTGGTATAGCAATAGCGTTTTTTTCCCACAGGATTTTGGGAAATCTGTGGTGAGTGCACCTCTGTCCCTCTAGGGGGGTTCGGGGGCATGCACCCCCGTAAGAAAATTTTGTGCTTTTTAATGTAAAATTCATCAATCTGGTGCACTTTGAGAGTTCAAAATAAAGAGCTCCAACCCATATTCAGTGTGCAAATTGAACAAAGAAAAACTCAAAACTCTTTTAGTTGTGATATAGTGTCTGTCTACATTACACTACTATATAATGATAGTTATAATATTATGGCCAGTCCAGCCCTGTGTGAGTATAAAGGCAGGGGTGCCGACCTTTTTTCCCTTTTTTATATATATTATTTTGTTGAGCACCCAACTTGAGCGTTTTACTGTGGAATACTGTAGGCTACTGCTTATAAACACCAGACAGATCCATGATATATGAAACAGATGTGCTTTACTCATCTCACTTGCACAAAATAAATGCAGTAATATAAAGCATAGAAACGCACAGGTGAAATACACCGAAAATGATATGCATTTAAAAATTTGGCCGGGTTGAAAACTTATCTCTCTGGTAATGGAACTCGGTCGCTGTTGTCTCTTGCTCTCGCTGTCTCCCGCTCTCGCGGTCAGATCACCATAAGTTTTCGCCGGAAGTATTTGCCCACACACTAAAGTACGAACGTCAACGGTCGTCATATTATGCACGGAGCGAATTCACTGCAGTCGGACATGGGAGATTCGCGCTCGTAAATTGTCAAATTGGCCATAACTTTTAATTTGTTGCTGCCAACTGGGGTGGCAGCAGGGGTGGCAAGGCTTTCTTTTAGGGTGGCATTTGCCACCCTATGCCACCCCGGTAGATCCGCCCCTGCCCCTCCTTTTCTAGTTTACAAGGACGCCATTTCGATGGAAATGAATAGGCTGATCCATAAACGTTCATTAATTCAATAGTAGCCACAAAACAAAGAATATGCATGTGATTTTAGCATAAAATGATAGTTTGTTATAGTAACATAATACATAAATTCCTAAAATGGCTTTACAATTGATGAGACTTTTAACAATAATCCATCCCTCCAGCAACCTGTCACTCAAGCCCGTTCTCATTCTTTGGCGTCATACATGTGACTCTTTGTACATTTCGTTGAAATCTTACGCACATGGCATCCTTTAGCATCAATATGAGACGCAGAACCCAAGGTGTCATAACCGTAACCCTACCCCAGACCTAAACCTACCCATAACAGTGCGTGTTATATTGACGCTAAAGGATGCCATGTGTGTAAGATTTTGACGAAATGTCATATGGCGTCACCCAGAGCCATAGAGAAAAAGAGTTGCGACACTCCCATAGACCGCCATAGGAACTTTGGAATGCGGAAGTAACGCGTGTCGTGGAGCAGCCAATAGTTCCAAACACTGATAGTTCCAGCATTGAACCCCATTCATTTTCAGTGCTTCAGAAGTACGTTCGCTGGTAAATTAATGAAATTACTGTATTTTTTACTTTTACACACGTTAGCCGACCTCTCGTGAATCTAGTCTGTAGTTATATTTAATGTAGCCAGTTTTAGTAAATGTTTATTGGAAGATAATAGGTTAATTGCAGCGATAGCTTACGTGACCAACACTTCACTAACGTTAGCTAACTGGTAACCTGATGTATATAATATATAATATTTTTAATAATATTTTATATGTATATATATATATATATATATATATAACCTATATATAATATTATATACACACATACACACACAATTCATTTATTTAAATGGGTTAGGGAGGGTTATGCATGTGCTTATATGTATTTAGGAACATAGTTAATTCACTCATTAACTATCTCTCCGGTTTAATTTTATGAAGAATATTTTTCGGTTGAATATTTACCGAACATTGCTGTATATAGTCGTTGCTTTCTACGTTATGGGAGCAGTCTATTTCCCTCCTAAATCATTCATTTGTACATGCACAGCGTAATTATTTATATTTTGTGTTGGTTGGAATTCTGAACGGACTGCAGACCTCTTTTCCGTAATCACGAAGGCAGGCTAATGGCTGAATCGGAATTTATAAGCAAGATCACGGGAATCAATAGCCTAATACAGCCCAGTTGTGCTAAAATAAATATCATGAGACGTCCATCATCAGATGAATGACATGGAAAATTTAAGTTAGAGCCGCTAAAGCCAGTGCTAACGTACTACCCATGCGAACATGAACACCAAGCTTTTCCCTCCAAAACAATAGCCTAAAACGTATCTAAGTTGTCACCCTGCCTCTCCAAATGCAAAACTGACATTAACAAAATGCAATAACAGCTTAAAAAGTACTTCGGTGTGTGTTTTATTTTATATTTACCGTTTAATAATCCAATCGCTGCTGTCTGTCCATAGAAGAACATGACAGCCCGCGTATGTTTTGGAACTAATGGGGCTTACATGAACCACGTGACAGCCGTAGCGGCGACATCAAAGAGTGTCGCAACTCTTTCTCTCTATGGCTCTGGTCGACACTATCTATAGATACCTCTCCCAGCACACCAACAGCCTCTAGCCTCATCCATCCATTCATCAATCTGCTGTTCTATCTGTCCGTCCATCCGTCCATCCATCCGTCCATCCATCAATCTGCTGTTCCATCTGTCTGTCTGTCCATCCATCCATCCGTCCATCCATCCATCCATCCATCTGCTGTTCTATCTGTCTGTCTGTCCGTCCATCCATCCATCCATCCATCTGCTGTTCTATCTGTCTGTCTGGCCATCCATCCATCAATCTGCTGTTCTATCTGTCTGTCTGTCCATCCATCCATCAATCCATCCATCCATCCATCTGCTGTTCTATCTGTCTGTCTGTCCATCCATCCATCAATCTGCTGTTCTGTCTGTCTGTCCATCCATCCATCAATCCATCAATCTGCTGTTCTATCTGTCCGTCCATCCATCCGTCCATCCATCAATCTG